>NW_013667612.1:62529-63496 GCF_000517525.1 Limulus polyphemus
CTTTTAAGTTTACTGGCTTAGCTCATCGGGTAGATGCTCGTATGAAGAATGATACACAGTTTAACAATACTTACAATATCCCTGAGTTTTCTTAACGTATCTTCACAGCAGCTGGTAAGATATGAAAAGTTTGCTTTCACATTAGTTCGGTCTTGTCCTCGATATTATCAACCACATTGATGTCGGAACCGGGGGTGCTGTAGCGTCCACACTTTTAAATATTTCACTTGTATAGCAACTGTAAATTATATTAATGTTACGTCTCTGGTCGTTAGTTAATTTTCCGTAAAAAATATTTCCGAAGAAACTTTAGCGACACAAGTCCTTTCTTAAATAAAACTAGTTTATTCTTTCTCAAAACAACTTTGCAATACACTTAATTTCCACAGTCACGCTATTACTTAACACACACTATAATTCACAACGAACGACACACGCGCTCGACCCAACTGTCCGTCTCTATCTCTGTCTGCAATTCAACTGCATTCCATTGTTGCCGTCACTTCTTGATGGGTCTTATATACATGAATACCGCATATTTAGTAAACACTCGAGCATTCACGAACCTTCGAGAATATGACGTGTTACTAGCGTCACGTGACCCCCGCTGTCGTAACATTAATTTATGGGGGTATGCCCCATATCCCCTAGATTAAACTGCCTTTGGTAGCACGGGAGCTGCTTTTAGCAACTCTTTATACTTTCAATCTCTTAATGTAAAAACATCAACGTCTTGCCGAGTACCCCCATTTTTTAACTCTTTTGCACACCACTGCACATTTTTTTCATTGCATATACAATTTTATATGTATTTGTATTTTTTAATTTAATTATCATTATTTTATGGCGAGATTTTGTAACAACTGTTTCAACCAAATGCTTTTCTCTAAAACTGCACATGTCCCGATGTATTAGACCTACACGCTAAGTATCATATCGCCGACTCGTTATTTCCTTTATTGATTTT
>NW_013667612.1:64496-70819 GCF_000517525.1 Limulus polyphemus
GGCACACGACGACACATTCGGCATGTAATGCTGTTTGAATACAAGAAGGGAAAGAACACCCCTGTAGCCACAAAGAAGTTTATGGAGATGTATTGAACTTTCGTAAGTGTCAACGATGGTTCAGCAAATTTCGTTCAGGTGACTTTAGCCTTAAAAACTGTGATGGAAGGGGCCGACATGTTCGAATTGATATTGTTACGCCTCCGGTCGTTAGTTAATTTTCCGTATAATTTCTTTCAGAAGAAACTTTAGCGATACGAGTCCTTTCTCAAATAAAACTGGTTTATTCTTTCTAAATACAACTTTGCAATACACTTAATTTCCAAAGTCACGCTATAATTCACAACGAACGTCTCTCTCTGTCCGCAGTTCAATTACACATTACATTGTTGCCGTCACGTCTTGACCGTCTTATATATAAAAGAATACCGAAATCTAGTAAACGCTAGAGCATTCAGGAAGGGGCAGGATCCTTCTAGAAGTTCATGACGTGTTACTAGCGTCACGTGACTTCCGCTGTCGTAACAATATTGATGCTCTGAAGACGCTTGTTGAGTCTAACCCACTCGTGAAATGGCCCGGAAATTGCATGTATCTCATGAAACAATACCTAAACAAATAAGGAATATGGGAAAACTCCATAAAGAAGGTGTTTGGGTGCCTCACGAACTCGCCGATGATCATCGTTTCCAATGTGTGAACGTTCCTCCTTCTCTTCTGGCGCATTATGCTCGTGAACCATTTTTGTAGTTAATGTATACAGAAAGTAAATGTATGCAGATATTTTATATATGAATCACTACGAGTAGTTTTTTTTTTTTTAGAATTATGCGCAAGGCTACACAATATCTATCTGTACATTACCGTTCTTAATTTTGAACTTAATAGACTAGAAGGAAGGCAGCTAGTCAACAGCATTCATCGCCGTCTCTTTGGGCTACTCTTCTCTGGTCATTGCTCTTCTAGCGCACCCACGGCTCCAAAGTACGAGACTCGTTAGTGGGGCAACGGAACTGAAGCTATAAACTCTGGGATTCACAGTCTGGACACGCTAACCACTAGATCTGTCCGGGTATTTCTAAGTAGGATAGAAACAGTATTTATAATACTATAAAAGTTTACTTGCTGGTGTTAAAGATTCTGTAACCTTGAGACAAATATTAAATCCTTTAGAGGCTATTCTTAAATATAAAAAAAGTCTATAATGGTGAGGAGAACACAACATTCTTTAAAGCTATTCTTAATTATCAAAAACTTTAATTGTGAGACAACATATTTTATGGCTATTTTTAATTAACAAAACTACAGTGCAAAACGAACATTAAATTCTTCTATGGCTATTTTAATTATCTAAACTCTATGGTTGTGAGACGGACACTAAATGCTTGTATGGCTATTGTAATTAATCTAAACTCCATGGTTGTGAGATGGACACTAAATGCTTGTATGGCTATTGTAATTAATCTAAACTCCATGGTTGTGAGATGGACACTAAATGCTTGTATGGCTATTGTAATTAATCTAAACTCTATGGTTGTGAGACGGACACTAAATGCTCCTATGGCTATTGTAATTAATCTAAACTCTATGGTTGTGAGACGAACACTAAATTCTTGTATTGCTATTGTTAATTATCAAAATTACAGTGTAAAACGAACATTAAATTCTTCTATGGCTATTGTTAATTATCAAAATTACAGTGTAAAACGAACATTAAATTCTTCTATGGCTATTGTTAATTATCAAAATTACAGTGTAAAACGAACATTAAATTCTTCTATGGCTATTTTAATTATCTAAACTCTATGGTTGTGAGACGGACACTAAATGCTTGTATGGCTATTGTTAATTATCTAAGCTCTATGATAGTAATATTCTTCTCTTTCATAATATATGTCATCTTTGAAAGAAGTGTTTTATTATGTATTTGTTAAAAGCATTAACATTTAATAACGATGACCAAAAAGTTACTTCCCGAACTAGCCAGAAATCTACCTTTTTTCTTCAATAAACTGAGTAAACTGAATAAAAAAAATCTTTCTACAATACACTTTATTAAGAACAATGAATAAATTTTTCAGAATTCATAATATCACACCACTCCACTAATAATGAGATTGGCTGTACTGTGTATATTTCAATTTTAATTTATTTCAAAAACCTTAATTTCGGTACATGGATTGATTCATACATGATTAGTTTTGTTTATTACTCAGTACCAAATATCAAATTGTTTGAATGTTTTCTCAAGTAGCACAAATTAAAACCAATTTCTGTGATAAAGACAGTACGTTTTCTAATTTTCTTTCTTGTTACACTGTCTTTAGACCATGTATATAAAATAAAAAGTTATAATCAGCATCTGAACACAAGCAAATGAAACATTCTGCTCTTGAAAGTATAAAAATAAATCAAAATGATTTTTAGTCTAACCATTTCGACAACATTATTTAACTATTTCCAATAAAAATAAGTTGAAACTAAGAACTGTAACCACGATTCATATCACAGACGGCTTTGGTTCTAAACATTGCTTTAGATTTCAACAAATACATCGTTATAGTTTTTCCACTAAGGTTTTTAATATGTAAGCATTAGTGTTAGTTAAGGCAATCTCAAGTCTGACAAGTTTTAGCGTTGATAAAAGAAAGTTGTATGCTTATACCACTTTTCAAGTTTGGATTTTCCGCTACAAAGAGCGCTTGTTGAGATATAAGGTCAAATCTCTTTGGTTTTGTTTGTTTGCAGTTAAGCACAAAGCTACACAATGGACTATCTGTTTTGTGCTCAAACCACCAGTATCGAAACCCGGTTTTTAGCGTTATAAATCTTTAGACTTACCGCTGTATCACAAAGAGGCAAACCTCTTTGGAAAGATGCAGAAGACACAACAAACAAATAGAGATTACTTGCAGAAGACACAATACACACATAATGATTTCTTGTAAAAGACAAGACAAAAAGACAAAAATTACTTGTAGCAGACACGACATACACAGAAACTACTTAGATAAAACACAATACACACATGAAGGTTACTTGCAGAATACATGACACACATAAAGATTACTTGCAGAAAACACGACACACACATAAATAGTACTTGCAGGACGCTTGACATATACAGATATTACTTACAGAAGACACGACATACAAAAAGATTACTTGCGGAAAACACGACACACACACACATAAAGAGTATTTGTAGAAGGCTTGACATATACAGATATTACTTGCAGAAGACATGACATACATAAATTGTACTTGTAGAAGGGATCTGACCTTATATCTCACCGTGTACTCTTTGAAAGGTGGTTAATTAAGCCCACAACTTTCTTATCAACGATGTAACTTATCAGGCGTGAAATTACCAGTTTACTATTAAATAACAAACTGAAATAGTCTTGAAATACGGTTAATGTTGTTCAAACCGGTAGAGGGCTCTGGCACGATGAACCTAGAAAAACACTAGTGATTACGTATCAAAACTTTTAGTACAAAAATTAAAACGATATTTTTCTGAGTGCACCTATCTGAACACATGAGTTTTATTCAGTAACATTATCTGAACTTACTTAAAACTAACAAAAGTTGTGTTACATGTTTATAAATCTTGTTTAGAGGTTTCTCTATCTATCTATCTAAATGATTTTTATCATATAATTATGGTGCAAAAATTTATTTGCATTTAAAAATTTTATAATATTCTCAATTTATTGTACTGCTTTCTTAGTGTCTTAGTGCTAAATCTGAACAAGTTAATTTTTTATAAAAAAAATTTTTTCTGACGACTAGCGTTTTTTTAGCTATAAAAATCAACAGAGAAGCATAATTTGGACCTGAAGAGGCTATATATATATATGTATAAGCATGCGTGCGTGGCGTTCCTGCCTCATTTCTGTGAGAACCAACATGTGATGTTAGTTTAATATCATTCTCAGTTACGGCATTTCCACTAAAACAGCGTTCTTCAGGAGTGATAGTGAAATATTCCTGAATGGAAATCTGAAGGTATACTGTAACGCCTTCTCAGAGAAAGCTCTTTTAACAATAACTCTATCTAATAAATTATATTTCCGGTTAATAATTGAAACAGGGTTTTTCCTTTAAATCAAATACCACGTATTGTAATACCTGGCGTTGTGATATGAATGACTATGGATTCGCAGAAAGCCATCCTGCCAAGTGAGTAACACGGAGCAATATGATGATAAAAGATTACTTGGGTTGAGGCTCCACCCTGCCGAGGGTGGGGCTCATAGGAGGTTTAATATAAGAGGATGTTTTCTAGGCGTCAGCTGATCAGTTTGTACATGCTGGAAAAGCTGCTGAACTGTGAATCCCTCCTCCGCACGTGAGAAAAACGTGAGTACAACTTTCGAACACTGTCACACTTTTAATATGGTGTATTGTTGCTCAGTAGGATCATGATAATATCAAGCCACAGCGCTGCTTGTTCTCATACTTGCTTAGTGTTTTGAGAAATATTACAATATGCCGTAATAATCTACACATATTGTTTTGTCTATTAAAATAATCTCCTCTTTATTTAGTTTAGTAGTTATTAGTTGTGACCTGGCATGGCCTGGTGGTAGGGCACTCGACTCGCACTCTGTGGGTCGCTAGTTCGAATTCCGTCACCGAACATGCTCGCCCTTTCAGCTGTGGGGGCGTTATGATATTATGGTCAATCCCACTAGTTTTTCTAGGAGGATAAGGAAGTATATAACCATTTTGCTCTATTACACTCTCAGGTTCCGAAAACAAGTTTTAACGCACTTTCTCTCGTGCTCCGTTTCCCTTGCATGTTTTAAATGTTGTTCCTCGTGTTGTTTTTTTCTTCTGTATTTCAATTGCCGATTTTACAATACTCCATCTTTCCAAAAGTATCACCTTTATTGCCCTAATTACAATTAGCCTTAAAGTTTGAAAATGAACGTCTTTCAAAAGAACTTTCTTTTGTGCAATATTTTTCACGTTCGTTACCGAGGAATTTATCACTGACGCTAAACAGCGTCCTTTATAAATTGTAAAACATATCTAATATGTATCTGTTTAGGTATTTAACAACGTTGATAATGATGTTCTTGGTTATTTGTTTGTAGTTAAACACAGAGCTACACAAAGGACTATCTGTGCTCTGCCCATCACAGGTATCGAACCCGGTTTGAAGCGTTGTAAGTCCACAGATATACCGTTGTGCCACTGAAGGGGTGGGGTAAGGATGTTCTTGAAGAAGGGCCAACTACAACAACCAGTAAAGCTCCAAACTTAATAGTATAATTAACGACAGATCTACGCAGTTAAATAAATATTAACCAAGACTACACATTTTTGTCTTACGTCTAGTGTTGCAATACATATATGTAAAAACAGATGTTACTTATCATCTTCATACATCAATATACAAGAATAAATCATTTCCCTCTTTAAACAAGATCACCCTTTTAACGGAGAGACCGACATTTATTGTGTTAAAAACGTTAGTGAAATTCATAGAACAGATATGCTTATTCATCGTAGGCATAAGTTACTGATTGAAAAATGTTGCTACATTAAATTCATTTTTCACTTTACGAACATTAAGTTTGGGTAAATAATTAGAGTTGTAGTATATTAAGAAATATATATATAAAGCTGACTCTCTTACGCAATACATTATTTAACTTTGTATGCAGTTTCTTTGGTCGCTACCATACCCAACACTGTCCATAGTCAGCGAGTGACGACAAATCAGACTTGTGGGTTGTAGGGTATAAAAATCCTCTTAGTCTTGTTCATTTTGTTTCATTTAGGTGATTTGAGTTGGAACAACCTAGGAATCTTTTAATTAAAATACGACATGTCTCCGTGATTGTACCGATTGTACTCCGCAGATATTTTCTTCATTATCTTCTGCTTTTCAGTAGAGGCTCCTCCGTGATTGTACCGGTTGTACTCCGCAGATGTTTTCTTCATTATCTCCTGCTTTTCAGTAGAGGCTCCTCCGTGATTGTACCGGTTGTACTCCGCAGATGTTTTCTTCATTATCTCCTGCTTTTCAGTAGAGGCTCCTCCGTGACTGTACCGGTTGTACTCCGCAGATGTTTTATTCATCATCCCCTGCTTTTCAGTAGAGGCTCGTCCGTGCTTTCAACTAAAACAGTAATATTAGGTATGATTTGCAACTGTTATAAACAGATATAAATAGATATGGTGCTTGTATATATTTGTACAAATACTTTTTTTTCTTATATCACTGAGTTGTTGTAGATGAATCTTTCAACTGAGACAGTACTATTAGGTCTGATTTGCAACTGTTATAAACAGATATAAATAGATAT
>NW_013667612.1:70979-80610 GCF_000517525.1 Limulus polyphemus
TGAGACAGTACTATTAGGTCTGATTTGCAACTGTTATAAACAGATATAAATAGATATGGTGCTTGTATATATTTGTACAAATACTTTTTTTTCTTATATCACTGAGTTGTTGTAGATGAATCTTTCAACTGAGACAGTACTATTAGGTCTGATTTGCAACTGTTATAACATATATAATGTTTGTTTTTATTTGTACTAAATAATTTCTATTTTTAAATCACTGAGTTGTTGTAGACGACAATTCTTTTCTCTTAGGATATTAGAATGTTATCATAATAAGTTTGCTGCAAATATTGACTTGAAGTTATTGTTTTATTTACTTTAGCTATGAAGACCACGATGTATTCTCAACATTGTGGGATCTAAGATGTAATATAATTCGTATTTATAGTAATACAGTAGTTCTAACTTGTTTACGTATCTTAATAATTCACTGTGAAAACCTAAGTTATACAACACAACTTGAGCTCTGTGGATCACAAATCCAGTGTTTAAATGAGTACGACACATATTCAAATTAAAAACACCACAATCATTGTGGGTTAACAAAACTGAAATCAAACGTGTTGTCTGATACACAGTCTTTGTTTTGAATTTCGTGCAATCTACATACGCTAGTATTAATAATAATATCAGCAGATCAGAAGTCAAACGCTACATAATAAAAACAATATTTAAAAAAATCACCTCAGATATACAGCGATTCGCTTCCACCACTATCTGCTACTTCTGAACGGTTCAAACCTGACCTCGTCTTTAAAATGTGACTTCACAAACGATAAACACGGTCTGAACTGAAAATCCTCGTCATTTGTGTTGCTATGAAGCCGCAAACACCTATGTGTGTTTATATCGCTACAACAGTAAGTTGTGTTATAGTCTGTGTTTAGAGAACGTAATTTGTGTTGTGTTGAGAGCATACTAATTTACTGTCGTTGATCGTTCTAGTTATAAATCAAATTTCATTTATTAGGCTTCGTTGGAAAGTAGCCATTCTTAGAATAGAAATCTCGATATTAACTAGAATAATAAACATTCAAATCTAATTAAAAACAAGAGTGAATCCTCAATAGCCGCGGTACTTGAAATTATTTTAGGCAGGATTAGAGTAAATTAATCTATGACACCTTTTTTTCTTCTTTTTATTAGCTATATTTTTGTGTGCCAGCAATACCAAGCGTGAGGCGCGCGTATACCCGATTCGATTTTATTACTCATCAGGATCTCTAAAAGTCTACCCTCAAATTCTTTTAGGCAGGATTAAAATAAATTAATCTATGAGACCTTGGGCTTGGTCGACTATATCAGCCGAAAGAGTTTGACCTCCTGATTCCACAACTGTAATTAGATCTGAAATCGGTCAAGAGATGACGGAGCTATGAGCAAAAAGTTTGTACATGAAAAACCCCAGAGCCATTCTATGAGCCGAAATGCCATGGCTAATTATCACTACAAATAACGGTCTAAAATTAAAATGTTTAAATTAAGATTAAGAATAAACCGTGTATTGGAATCGTGACAAACATATCAGTATGTTTGGTAGTACTTGAATAAAAATATCCTCAAGATATTTGCTCTTTTTATATGAAAACATAACTCAAAAGACAAAAAACTGAATTGTCATTAAAATCGTGTAAAGTTAAAAGTCTATTTATAACGTATACTTTCTTCCTTCCCTTCGATTCTCCGCGGTGGATACAGCAGATAGCCTATTGTGGCTTTGCTCTAAAACAAACAAATTGTGTGTGTGTATGCAATTGAAACTGCGATATTCAAAGAGTGATATGAATCCACGTGGTATGATTTATAACGTCATCTGTCATAAATTACTTTGCATTGAATGTCTGTTAAATTTTTGTCATAAAGTAGCATTTGTTTGTTATTAAGCACAAAACTGCACAATTGGTTACAAATGCTGTGCTAATCGCAGAGGTCGAATCCTGAAATTTTGCTTTATAAGCCCTCGGACTTAACCTTCAACCACCAGGGGAGGGGAGAGCAAACAGCTTTTATGGAAAATAGAGTATTCTCTTGTTTTTGTCTATAGAACTTGAAAATGGAAGAACCAGAAAATGCTTGTTAGTTTTTAAACTCCCCCCATTTGCTTATACTACTGTAAAAATTACGACTAGTTTCTAAGGCTAGGGATTACATTATATTTCTAATGCTAAGGATTACTTTAGTTTTCTAAAGCTAGGGATTACTTTAAGTTTTCGAACTTACAGTGTTTTCGTAATTTTAAATTGTCAATTTCGCTAACGTAAATTTCCCTACAAAATTACATAACTTAAGCAATAATTTTTTTAAAAGTCATATTCCTACTTAGAGTTACCAAAAAATATGTTCTCATGTTCTCCCTAGTCGATCCAAAAATACATTTTCCCTCACTTGTTACCCCGATTTTTGAGGGGTTCAGTAATGATAGATTACAATAACTCTTCCTCCTTAAATGTATACTTGTTGGCAGATGCTTCATGTGACCTTTTAAATTTGCTGACAAATTCCAGAAAATCTCGAATTATTTCCGAAGTGCTGACGCCAGAAAACTGTGTCCATGGAAAGTTGGAATTTATTTTTTAATTATTTAGCCATTAGTCACTTATACATTTAAACATGACACCGATAATCCTGTTGGCGTGATTGTAGACATGTAGTGACTAATTTCTGGTGTGATGTCAATCTAAATATGTCCCAGAAGCTAATTTATTATGTCCAGTATCTTCTTTTACCACAGGTCACATCATTTAAGAATATTCCATGTTTACTATATTTTGTATGTAAAATGGTTGTCTGGAGTGTACAAAAAATGATGTCTTTCATACGGGGAACACCTGTTAATGTTATATGTACATCAGAGAACAACACACTGAATGAAGAGCTTCGTTTGTGTGTGTATATACATATAATGACGTAATATATAATATAAAACACATTTAGCATGTTGTTGTTTAGAATATAATATTAATAAATAAAATAATAAAATATTATCTTGTTTTATTTGTAATTATTTCATCCATCTGCTTGGTTCAGAGTGCTTCTTCTGCATTTATCAACATTGTTAAGAAAAAGAAAACAATCGCCTGTCTTATTGTGTGTTATATTTATTAACAAACGAAACAATACAACCCAGTCTTTTAAGCATTTCCCATCAGATGCTCACAGAGCTATGCACTAGAGTGATGCAGAAACAAACTTGCAACGTCCTTCGCAGCCAGTTTTGCATCCACACACACACACAGTGGATAAATTTGCTCTATGTTGCTGTTTCAGGCGAAGTTATCTATAGAGGCTGATGCTGATACACTCTTTTTTTTTCTTCACTCAACCCCATTCTACCGGATTTGGGAGTATTGGCATGACTACCATGTTTTATCAGTAAACGTAATCTCCACAGTAGACAACTCTCTTGGCGTGCTGGTGTAATGCTTAATAAGTTGGATTAATCCCCTCCAGGAGAGATCTTTCTTTGTAAGCAAGTATTTAATGTCACTAAACTGCCATGCTCTCATGAGCTAAGTCAACTGGGTTGCTATACAATTTGACAAGATATTAATTACCTCTGGAATTGGCATGCACACATCCCATGTTGTATTCTTTTCTTGCCTCAAGAATGACGATACTGTGTCACGTCTCATAAAGGAAAAGGGGTATAGAGCGCGACCCTTGTCTGTTTGTTTGAAGTTAAGCACAAAGCTGCACAATGGGCTATTTGTGCTCTGCCCACCATGGGTATCTAAACCCGGTTTCTAGTGTTGTAAGTCTGCAGACATACCGCTGTGCCACTGGGGGCGACCCTTGTCAGGATCGGCTAAAGCAGACAGTTGGTGAGCTGAAAGATATCTGAAGTGCTTTCCAACACCAAACGTTATCACACCTGCAGCAAACCCGAAAGATATTAAAAGTAATAACATATATTGAAATTGGCTCATGTGTAGAATTTTAATTATAATTATTACAATGACTGATGTTTATTCTTGTTTGCTGTGTGATACCTATTTGACAAATGGCTGTCAAACTTAATACATTGGTATAATATTCATATGTAGAGTTGATCTAAAACTGAAACTTCTTTCCATTCCTGCCAAAATATTCAGCGCTACAATGTGTTATTTGCACTGTGCACACCACTAGAATCTAACCCATAATTTTAGCGTGATAAGTCCTGCTACGTTTGAAGAGAAAAACAACGCATCAAAATGTTTGCATTGGAAGGAGTAGTTCCATTCTGTCCAATTAAGTTTCTATTAGATTTGATGAGTACTGTAAATGATATTTTAAGTAATAAATTAATGCTGTCCAAAATGCGAAAATATTAATAAAATACACTGCAGCTCCACAAAACACGTTACAGCAAAGACTGTTTTATGACATATATGGTTTGAAACTAATGTGACAAATTAATTGAAAGAATTTAAACATATCGCAGTTGAAGTTTTATTCTGGCAGAAAAAGATATACCCAAAAACTGTGTATACGGTTTCTATTAACCTACAAGCTATATGGTTTGAATTTTGCTTCGAGATTGACAAATTTTCCTGATTCTTTATACTGCAGTAAGCTGTTATTGTTGCTTTCTTAGTGCAAACTACGCAGTGGTATATTCACACTCTGTCGACCGCGAAGAATCGAATCCCGGGTTTTAGCATTGTAAGTCCATAAACTTACCGCTGACCAGCCGGAGGGGGGAAATTAAAGTAAGTGAATATTGTAACTGTGTGTGTGCGGCCGTGTGTAGATATATACATACATATATATATATATATATATACATGTTTACAGCCTAAACAAAGTAACAATAAAACTTAGAAAGAGTATGAAAATTATCCACGTCAAAATTATCTCGAAATTTATGGACACAACAACATCAATTATTTCATAAATGCTTTGAAAAAACTATTTGGAGTTTGTAAATATTGAGTAAATATTTTATGAAAAACACTCTGCACTAGAAACAGTTCTAAGAGGATTCAAACTATACGTTAGCAAACAGTATTACAGTATTCTTGTGCTTTCCTTATTAAAAGAACGATAATACTGTAGTTTATATACCTATCAAAAAATGATAACATTTTCAGTTTAAAATATATCATGAGTTACTATAACTGATAAAAACCATCATTTTAAAATGTGTTTTTCCTATGTTAAAACAAACCACTACACAATAAATTAGCTAGGTTACATGAAACGTATAGGAAATAATGAGCAACTAGTAACTGAAAACTCACCATCAATGATCACTCTGATCCAATTGCAGGTGATATTCTTGGATACAATCCAGCATTTAAGATCAAAATTAATGTCTGTCTTTTAAAAGGTATAGGTTAAAAATGGATGGTTTATTTTATGGACCCCATTTATGCATTTATCACATTTTTGAAGTTACCATTTTAATTTTTGGTTAAACATTTTCACATATATCGTATATGTAAAAACCTCAATCGCTTTATTTTGACCAACAGATGGAGCTGGGTGAGTTGAATGAAGATAATTTAGAAGCGCTTTTACTTCGCCAGGCTAGCGAACGGCGAAAGAAGCGATCTCGACGTGGATCCTCGCCATTTCCTGCAGATGGTAATCCTCTTGCTCAAGACAGGCGGCGCTTGTCGTCGTTTACAACAATATCTGGAGAGTGAGTAGCTTGTCGACGCCTAATTTATATTCTGGAGATTCTTTGACTTTCACTGAAATATTTAAAGGACATTTATTTAGTTTGGTTTGGCTATAGTTAAACATCAAGCTACACAATGGGGTATCTGTGCTCTTCTCACCACACATGTCGAAACCCGATGTTTAGCGTCGCAAGCCTGCAGATTTACCATTGAGTCACAAATTGGTTAATTATTCAATAACAGAGATGCTTCAATGCATAGATAGAATAATATTTGATGAAGTGTCTGAATTCCATTTTAAATCTATAACTTTAAAATTTTCTTAGCCATTATTTTGTTATTTAGATCATTTGAAATTAAGATCTTTTAACCCAGAACAAGTTCATGTCATACTCGCTCAAATGGGAAAGGCCTATAAACAATTTTATTTTTTTATGAGAATTTTTTCACTAAAATAACAAAAGGATTATTTGCGTATCGTCGTCTTTGATTTGAACTGATGGATTTGAAAAGAAGCTGACTAATAACGCCCACCGCCAACTCTTGGACTACTCTTATCTGACTGAACGGTGGGCTTTGACTGCCACTTTTATAGCACACCCATGGTACTAAAGTGCAGGGCGCATTCTTTTTTTGCGACGCGAATCATGAAACTTCAGATCCATAGTGTGGCACACTAACAACTGAGTTACATACTGTCGAATATTCGGAAATTAACTAAAACTCCTTGTTTACATATTTTTAGTAATTTGATTTGTTTTGAATTTCGTGCAAAGCTACTCGAGGGCTATCAGCGCCAGCCGTCTCCAATTTAGCAGTGATAGACTTGAGGGAAGGCAGCTTTTTCAATACCACTCACCGCCAACTCTTGGGCTGTTCTATTACCAACGAATAGTGAGATTGACTGTCACATACATATATATATATATCGCTCCCACGTCTGAAAGGGCAAGTATATTCGGTAACGAGGATTCCACCCCGTGACCTGCAGATTACGTGTCGAGCACCCTAACCACTAGGCCTACTAAGTCTTACTTTCTGAGTGATATGATAAATACAAAATATATATACGTTAGACATATGTAGTAACTTGCTAACTCAAATAGTTTAGTCGTTTTCCTAAAATAATTATGAAATCCACAGAAATGTGAAACCAGTTTATTAATCTTATTCTTGAAATTCTAACTAATCCTTTGACTTTCTAAAGAATGATTTTCACTTGTATCTAGACCTGGCGCTCTGACGATTTGTCGTTTGAGCATTCTTGCACAAGCATTAGTGACTTCTCGTTAGGACACGCATATTCCTAACTGGGATAGTTGCATTTAATTATAAACCACTGACTGTTTGATTAACGAAAAACTGATGAGGCAGACTGTTGTATTGTATATGAGTATATGATATCTGTGACTATTCATGTTAAGTATATCATTACCAGATAAACCGACAGGTGGAAAAATACCTGAGGTTCCCACTCACTCATCCGTACTTACAAACCGAATGGAAGTTAAAACCGAGAGCATTGGAAAATAATCATAAACAAATGAACAAGTTTTCCCAACCAACTCCACGTTTCCAGATGCTAGTTTAAGCATTTATCTGATTATTTTCTGGAAACACCGATGACAACGGGCGGATTCAGAATTTTTAAGGAGATTTCACGATTAAATGCGCCAGGAACATACAAGATGGAAGGGCGAGGTCCTGAAATGTTTATTCTTTTTAATAGTGGAAAAAATTCTCACCTAAACTTCCGCATACAAAACACTTAATTGTATTCTAACACCATTATTTTAATTTCTGCAAACTTATTATGCATGTACATTAATTTACAACAAAGCTTCCATTAACATGATGATGACGATTTTTCATTCGTTATTTCACATCAGTTATAGTTATTAAATTAAGCCCTCCTGCCCGGCATGGCCAGGTGGTTAGGGCGCTCGACTCGCAATCTGAGGGTCGCGAGTTCGAATCCCCGTCACACCAAACATGCTCGCCCTTTCAGCCGTGGGCGCGTTATAATGTGACGGTCAATCCCACTATTCGCTGGTAAAAGAGTAGCCCAAGAGTTGGCGGTGGGTGGTGATGACTAGCTGCCTTCCCTCTAGTCTTACACTGCTAAATTAGGGACGGCTAGCGCAGATAGTCCTCGTGTAGCTTTGCGCGAAATTCAAAACAAACAAACAGACAAACAATTAAGCCCTCCAGTGGCACAGCGGAAGTCTGAAGACTTATAATGCTAAAAATCGGGTTTCGATACCCGTGGTGGGCACAACACAGATAGCCTATTGTGTAGCTTAGGGCTTAGCAGCAAACATATAAACAAAGTATTATGTTAAGCTCTGAGCAAGTGTCAGAAAATATCTAAAAATGATTAATTCAAACATAAACATAAAAAAGAACCAACTGTAATGATGAACATTTATTGCTTCATGAATAAATCGTAAACAATACCAACATGATTTTTAGTTATTCTGAGACTAACTGAAGATGTAATATTTATTAACATAAGCACGTAAATTAAAATAACATTTATTTCCATTAACGTTATTTCTGTTTATACCTATTACTAAGTTTCAACAGCTTGCAATGAAACTATAACTAATTAAAAATAGTATTTTTAAAGTATATAAATATGTACTCATTGATCCAAATGAAACGTTTTCTATGTAAGCGAATGGTCTGTCAAGTCTGGTGGTTAGGGCGCCTCCACTCGTAATCTGCAGGTCATGGGTCCTGACCCCATCACTGAACATGTTTGGCCCTTTCAACCATGGGGCGTTATAATATGATGGTTAATCCCACTTTTAGTTGGTAAAAGAGTACCATAAGAGTTGGCGTTGGGTGGTGTTGACTACCTGCCTTCCCTTCAGTTTATCACTTCGAGTAACCTTGAGCGAAATTCAACAAAAGAGAAACAAACAAAATTCTGTGTAAATTAGATGTAAGTTAGTAAGAGGAGTGATTTCTTATTTAGTAATTTGTATGCCGTTTCCAAGTCCTTGTCATCTTGATATCGTATTTGATAGTTTCAAAATTTTTATAGACTTATTTGGTCAGTGTTTTTGTTTTTTTTTACAATACGTCTTTTTCTCTTATATGCGTCCCTCGGTGACTCAGCAGCAAGTTTGAGGGCTTAAACGCTAAAAATCGGGGTTCAATACCGCGGTGGGAACAGCGCGGATAGACCATTGTGTAGCTTGAAACTTAAGAACGAACAAACTCTTTATATTTTACAAGTACTTTATTATATGAACTCGACATCAAAACTAGACCAAACCCAAACATCCTTATTCATATAGTAATAGTAACTAATAAGTTTGACATGTTACATCTGTGTGAATATATATTGTGATCGTGTAAGACATAAGGCGATTTTGCTCGAAAATGAAGTTTTAAGCATTTAGGTGATTACTCTCTAACCAGAATCGGCCAATTTGACAAAACACAAAAGATATTGAGGACTGTTGGTACTAGATGGTAGCTGTTTTTTTCTAATATGCCGAGTCTGTAATGTCTGTGGTATTTTTTTTTTCAAGACAAACAGCAAGAAGAATTTCAATAATTTGATCATTATCTAAGTGTTGAAATATGCTGAAATAATAGAAATAAAATTGTTTGGAATTTTTCATTGTAATGTACCTGATATTTTGAGACTCAATCGATAAGACTGAGAGTTTGTTTCAGATATTTGTCCCAAGCTACATAAGAAATATCATTGCTAGCCGACCCTAATTAGTATGGTCGTTGAATCCTAAAATTGTAGTCTATCCTGAAAAAAATGTGGTACCAAGCGGTATTTGCTATCGTTAGAACTGGCACTTTCTGGTCTACAACATATCCGAAATCCTTAACAAACCCACTTGGGGAAAGTTGTTTATATCCAAATTAGCTAAAGTCACTTTTTTTTTTTTACATTTTCTTCACATCAGTTGAACCTACATAGCTAGTTTTCGGCCTGAATCGTTTTGAAGCTGTAAAAATAAATTAAATTTCTTTAGAAAAATATCAAATTTGCT
>NW_013667612.1:81237-82632 GCF_000517525.1 Limulus polyphemus
TAGATCTTGAAAGTCGAGTTCTTTAAGACTTGAAAATAGCGTTGATAACTGGACCAATTGTTGGTTGAGATGTTGCAAAAGGTCTAATTATTAATTAATAGTTTTTTTCTTATAAAAATTAGGCGCTAACCAATTTTTTATCTTACGTTACGGCTGCTAATCTGTTGCTGTTTTCAGGGAGTGTCTAACAGGAACTGTTTTCATGTTTGTAGTGGTTGGAGGCTTGATTCTCAGTCTTCTTAGCAGAAAGTCCGGTGTGGCATCTACTCCACTGGGGTTTTTAGCTACTATAACCTGATCCAACTAACTATTTGAATGCCGGAGAAAAAGACCGTATGATAAAACTAAAACAATAGGATATGAACTACGTACGAGAAAAAGAAACATAAAAGAATCCTTCTACATTCACGTGACTAATAATACATTAAGTCAACCTAGCATAGAAGTCAGCACAACCTCCCCCTGAAAAGATCCAAATTGTTAATTGATTCAAGTTCTAATAGGGCTCCACACTTTCTATCATGAAGATCCAGGATTGAATCCCGGCGACTACCAACAGGGAAATAGTCCTTCTCAGGACTTTCCTGAATACGGAAGCAGATCAGAAGCAGAAACGTAGAATGAAAATTGATTTGTGTATAGTTATTATAAAAAGATACTAATTGATAATTAAACTTAGGTAATTGTATATACAACAGTCGCCACAACCTTACCGTAAATATATAGAAGGTTCTTTAATAACTAATCTATCGAGGATGATTTAATTGAATATGAATCAGACGTTTCGATACTCCGAAAACTATACACATTTAAGCCCTCGCTTGTTATATTAAAGGTTAAACAACAATACTTATCGATATAACATGATGGGTATAGTCTTCTGGATAGCAAATATGTACATAGCGCTTGTACAAGCGGAATCCATGCCAAATAAGCGACACTCAAGCGTTTTAGAACACTAAGAGATCTGTAAAACTTGATAATATATAAGTATTTTCTAATGCTTTATTTTTCACACTGAACGTACAAGATATTATCATACAACTAATTCCTGGTTGATATTACATTTTAAACATTTTATTCTGGATTACCTTTTCTCATAAATACTTGTGAACTTATTTTTTTTCCAAAATTGCAAATAGAAATGGTTTTAGACACCAACTGTAATATTATAATAGCGATGGTTTTAGAAACCAACTGTAATATTATAACAGAGATTGTTTTAGAAACCAACCGTAATATTATAATAGAGATTGTTTTAGAAACCAACCGTAATATTATAATAGAGATAGTTTTAGAAACCATCCGTAATATTATAATAGAGATGATTTAAAAAACCAACGGTAATATTATAACAGAGATTGTTTTAGAAACCAACCGTAATATTATAATAGA
>NW_013667612.1:83434-85623 GCF_000517525.1 Limulus polyphemus
TAATATTATAATAGAGATGATTTAAAAAACCATCCGTAATATTATAATAGAGATGATTTAAAAAACCAACTGTAATATTATAATAGAGATGATTTAGAAACCAACGGTAATACTATAATAGAGATGGTTCTAGAAACCAACCGTAATATTTAAATAGAGTACTCTAGCTAGTTTGAAAATAATACATTTTCTTGGCCTTCGTGCGAGGATAGAATCAAGCCAGGACATCAGTAGTAAAGTGAAATACTGATATTTATCTTAGCGTTAAACTCACGCAATCCAACGATACGAATCTGAAGTTATATACATTGAAGTTAACGGTGAGATAAGGTACACATTTCTCTAGTTGAAAGGCTTGAAAGACAGTAAGTACCAGACACGTGAAACTGAAATATGTTCAACAAGTGGATTTTTATATATTCTAACGTTCCACGTAAGAAAAATGTAAATAAAAAATATTTCATATTCCTTGTCTTGAATTCAGAAAACGATCATGATACAATGGAAACTACTTGAATTAAGTATTTAAAGAAGTATTAAAATTGTAGAAAAATAATAAGTTTAAGTAATGACTTTAAACGTGTAGTCACTTACAGAGATTCGGATAACTTTTCTTAGAAATGATGCTATAGAACTCTGATTATAATTTATCACACTCATGTGTACCTACAGTTTTGCAATGTGTGTGGCACATTTAAAAGTATTAAACAGTTTAAACCAACTGAAATACACAAAGAAATTAGTTTGGAGCACTCTGATATATCAGTTTCATATATCAAGCATGAGTATAACGTTTCACAAGTGTTTTAATAAATCCATATCTAAAATATGATGAAATGTTGGGCATTAGTAAATTAAAATGTTTGAGGAATTTGGTCTATTTTTATCAAGTTTTTAATTTGTAACCTTAACTGAAAATACTCAAAGGTAGAATTGTATTAATATAAAATAAGTGAAAACTCAGAAATGAGAACAATTATGAAATTAAGCACGTGGTTCTGACACTTTATACTTTTCCGAATTAAGGTGTTGTTGCTGACAGGAAACAAAAACTCAAAACCCTGTTTTTTGTGTTACTTCAAAAAAATAAAAATAAAAAATGACTATAAAAGAATTTGATTATTTTCTGTAATTTAATCATGCAACAAACTGTCCGTTTTATTTATTATCATAAACATGTTGGACACAATTTATTATAATCTCAATGTATAACTCAGGAAATATACAAATAACATCATGATTATTTTGTCGGAACAGTAAAAAGAAAATATAATAGTGAACACCGGCAGCTTGCTATATTTGAATGAGCTGTATATCCAGGTTAGGTAAAGTGAATGCCGAAAGCTTGATATATTCGAATAACATAACATAAAGTTTCGGGACAACATGGGACTTATTGTTCCATCTCGGCTGTTCCATCTTCTAAAATAAATTAAAAGTACAAATAATTAAATTGGAAAAAATCTTAAAACCAGCCCTTATCATTTCATATAATTATCAAGCATTTTCTTAAACTCACTTAAATTTACTGCCTACACCGAAGGCAACCCAACCACAACAAGGCCAACCACCTTGTTGGAAAAATAAAACGGTGTTAGCTGATGATGGCTCTTACCCTGCCAAAATATATATTTATATCCCCTAGTCCTACTATTTTCACTGTTAAGTATGAAAAAAGATAACGCATCAACACTATCAATTCCCTTTACAATCTTAAACAGATTCTCCCTAACTCTTCTTTTTTCAAGAGAAAACAATTTGAAAGATTTTAACCTCTCCTCGTATAACAACCCCTCCATCCCAGGAATCATTCTAGTAACCCTTCTCTGAACCCTTTCCAACAACTCAATGTCTTTCCTAAGGTAAGGAGCCCAAGACTGAACATAGTATTCCAAATGTGATCTAGCCAGTGATCCATACAATGAAATTATAACCTATTTACACTTGTATTCACTATTTTGTAGATACAACCCAAAATCCTATTTGCCCTATTACTAGCAACAGCGCACTGTTTGGAAGCTTAAGATTCTGATCAACTATTACCCAAGATCCCTTTCTTTCATGACACTATTAAGGTTATTCCCATTCAAATTATACTTATAATTCAAAATTATGATAACCCACATGCATTATTTTGCATTTATTATAATTAAAACCCATTTTCCATTTATTTGCCCAACTCACTAAAT
>NW_013667612.1:85663-91982 GCF_000517525.1 Limulus polyphemus
ATTGCATTTATTATAATTAAAACCTATTTGCATTTATTTGCCCAACTCACTAAATGATCTAAACCCTTTTGTGAATCAACAGCATCCTCTTTACAGCTAGCAACACCCAAGACCTTAATATCATCTGCAAATTTAAGTAATTTATTGACAATTCCTTCATCTATGTCGTTGATGTAAATCAAAAATAGAAATGGTCCTAAGACTGAGCCGTTAGAATTTTAAAGACCCATTTAGAGTGGAAAAACTATAGTGTCATCCCGCTGATGGATTTCGAATTCTTGATGCATGACCTAATTGTAAGATGTAGTATTTATAAAACAAGCAACACATACAGAACTGATTTTATACGGATATAATAGTACTGTCTGTTGTATGTCCATGTAACTACTTCGTAGGGTGTGCATGGATCTTCACCAAAATTGGTATGGAGGTTCACTGGGTCCACGGGAAGATACATAAAAATTTTAATTTTGCATTTTGCGTTTTACGGTTTTTATGAGCGTTTCTTCCGGCTACTTCACCTCCTGGTAATGGATCTTCACCAAATTTGGCATGAAGGTTTGTTGGGTCCATGCGGAGACACATGCAAACTTGCGGTTTTACATTGTGTTTTGCAATATTTATGGGCGTTTTTTACAATTACAAATAAAGGAAGCAAATTTTCATGTCCTAAGTTAACTTTTCATTAATCATGAATTTACATATCTTCCATCCAGGGAACGGGTACTCCAGCTATTTATCAATGAAGCTTCAAGAGAAATAGAATTAGATACTTTTAGCCTTTATGGTTTCTATATGTTATGTTAATAATCACTCCATTTAAAACGAAATATGTTCTCTTAAACCACTTAAACGGAATAAATAGTTATATTATTTAAGAAGATTACCAGTTTTTCTGCTCAAAAACCGCTAAATATTTAATACTTAAGTGATCGCATTCACAAATAAAAAAAAAAATCATCTGTTACAATGAATTGAAATATGGCGGTTTGTTTACATTATCTCTTTTGTTTTCTAGCTGATATACCATATAGTGTTGAGCTGTAAAGCATTCTCCATGTTTTATTTATCCTCTCAGATATTTTTCGTTTCATATTGTGACTCTCAAGTAAATGAACTATTGGTTACCGCCCAAATAGCTGAATGTGGTTACTGCAAGTACACTATTTATTTTACTTGGGTATGAAATACCGATTGAGGAGAAGCTTTCCATGTGAGTGAACAACACGCAGATGTTCATGGTTAAATTATGATGATCGTTAGTCATTCAATACAGCAAAAGAGGGCGTTGTGCGGTTTACATAACAGATTCATGTTAAATTTTTAGATTAAACACAGATATAAAACATAAGTCCAAGCTACATATATATATTTTTTACGTGAATCTTCCGCTGATGTTCTGTGTGACGAGATTTTGTAAACAGTTTGAGAATTTGCTTCAATATGAGATGAAAAATAAATTATTATTATACGAAGATACTGCAAAAAACAACATTTTTTCAATCCGTTTTCATTGCGGAATCGTTCGCCAGCATAGTAGTTAGTTTCTCCTATTATTTCTTATAAAAGTTAATCAATAATCATTTAACAAACTTTCCCTAATTACAGTTGAAAGTTAAACATCATAATGCTGTTTTATTCTACACGACGCGTGGTTGGTTTGTTTGTTTTTGAATTTCGCGCAAAGCTACACGAGGGCTATCTGCGCTATCCGTCCCTAATTTAGCAGTGTAAGACTAGAGGGAAGGCAGCTAGTCATCACCGCCCACCGCCAACTCTTTTACCAACGAATAGTGGGATTGACCGTCACATTATAACGCCCCCACGGCTGAAAGGGTGAGCATGTTTGGTAGGACGGGGATTCGAACCCGCGACCCTCAGATTGCGAGTCGAGCGCCTTATCCACCTGGCCATGCCGGTACAAGCAACGTTATTTATACTGTGCTAAATACCAAGAACAACGTTACACTTACTATGCTAAATACCAAAATTTACGTTATTGCCATAATGTTTGATACCAATAGTTATGTTATTGCATTATGCTATACAACAAGGGTTGTGTTATGGCTAAAATGCTAAATACCTAGAGTTACGTGACTGTTACCACATTAAATGCCAATTGTCATATTAACGTTACCATGCTAAATAGCAAAATATGTGTTACCTCCAATTATTAGTATTCTGCAAATTTTATCTATATCTATTCAGCACTGTTTGTTTTTGAAATTAAAACCGTTCTTGTTTTGATTGTTTCTTTCTATTTTAAACGCGCAACAAGTTTTTGAGTTAAGCCATGCCAAACATTTGCATGGAAAGTGCTCAAGTGACACGAAGCAATGTTCTTTTTTTAAGTAAAACAGCCTGGTCAATTAATAACCAACATTTTGGTTTGTTTTCTTGACAGCGTGGACCAGGCTTTGCCGGGAAAACAACAACATCGTGCCTCGCATTTTGGGGCAGTGGGTACGTTATAAGAGCGACTGTCAAATCCCACTATTCTATTAAAGCCGCCCAAGGGTTAGCAATGGATGCTGTTGATAGCTGCATTGCCTTTAATCTATCAGTTTATATTAAGAGATGGCTAGATCTTTACACGAATATCCCAAATAAAATAAAACAAAGTAAACGTTTATAGGCAAATCAATTTTAAAGTTTAGGTACATTATTCTGATTCTAATAAAGTATAATTGACGTAAATGCTTTAAATTATGTTAATTCATATTCATGTTTTAATTACGTGTGTAGCAAAAGAGGTGGTGTGCAGAGAACCAAACAGTAATTGTTCATAATTCACAACGAAGCTGTACTCTGGTTTACATGTGTTTATAATTTCGTGAAAATTAATTGAGCATTGTCAATTAAAACCAGTAATTGCGTTAAAATAATACTCAGGGAAGTTCTTGCTGAAGATGTTACTAAATGATGTCCTCGGTCACTGTTACCACAGTAAAAGTATAATAAATAATGAATCTGAATGGGCCACACCCATCGCTAGAAACAAAATTAACGCAGTTCTTCTTGGATTGGGAGGCCACACCCTGTTAGTTCACCTGTCCGCTCCGCCTTCACACTAAGGTGTTTAGATATAATTTGCCAATATTTTCTACGTAATCACACAAATAATATTACGTGTTTTTCACCCAAGTGACCATGAAGAAAGCCTGGCCCACCTGTTTGGTAACATGAAAAAATTGAAAAATAATTAATTCTAAAAATTTTGCTATTTAAATCAAGGCGTGAACTATACTATATTGTAAAATATGGATTAAAAACAATTACTCAAAATTCATTGCGTATTTATTTTTTTGATTAAATCGAATATTTTTAATATTTCTTGGCATGGTAGATTTAAAATGATGGTATAACAAAGGCCTGGCATGGCCAGGTGGTTAGGGCGCTCGACTCGCAATTTGAGGTTCGAATCCCTGTCCCACCAAATATGCTCTACCTTTCAGCCGTGTAGACGTTATAATGTGACGGTCAATTCCACTATTTGGTGGTAAAAGAGTAGCCCAAGAGTTGGCGGTGGGTGGTGATGACTAGCTGCATTCCCTCTAGTCTTTCACTGCTAAATTAGGGACGGCTAGCGCAGATAGCTCTCGTGTAGCTTTGCGCGAAATTCAAAAACAAACAAAGCTAGTCATCACCACCCCCCACCATCTCTTGGGCTACTCTTTTTTCACCAACGAATCGTGGGATTGACCGTCAAATTATAACGCCCCCACGGCTGAAAGGGCGAGCATGTTTGGTGGGACGGGAATTCAAATCTGGGACCCTCAGATGCGAATCGAGCGCCTTAACCACCTGGCCATGCCGGGTCCCAGTTTATTATGTAAAAAAACAACAAGTTTGTCTTTTATTTTTGCTATTTTGCCACTTTGTTAATTTGTTTGTTGTTAAGAGCAAAGCTATACAATGACTATTTGTGTTGTGTCCACCATACGAATCGAAACCCGTTTTCTAGGGTTTTAAACCTTCGGATTTAACGCTGGGCCACTGGGGGACTATTTTGCTAGTGTAGTGCAGATATAAACACTGGCATGTGTTATACATTTTTTGTTTTAAATATGTCAAATTCCTTACAGCCTAGATATAAAAATAGCTACCAAAAGGTTAGCCCGTAGGCTATCAGTGCAAAACTGACAGGTTAACTAAACACGTGGATAATCCGAAGCAGTGATATAACAAAGAGTATATCAGATGCAAGTAAAGGATAAACTATGAATATGGCAAATATAAGTAAAGCATGCTCTCGCCGTTTCGTACGGCCAGTTCGCTGCCGGAGCGGCGTCCTGTCTTATATTGTTACTTCTAGAATAACGTTCCGGCTCCGTTTTACCTCTGAACGCATATTCTAAAGGACCTTGTCGTTCATGTTGCTAAGACTAGTTATGTAGTAAACTGCCTTTGTAGACGCCCCTAATACCGCACGCAAAATTAACGTTCTAGGGAATCTCGTGGTATACAGCTTAAAATATATCAGTTAGACGTAAATAATTAACTCAGAAGTACAAAGATTCTGTCCACCCATATCATCAGTTAGAAATTATGTGTATACACTAACGCCATTGTTTTCGTGCAGAAACACACACACACACACAAAACTTTAAAAGAGTGTCCGAAGTTATTAGCACGCACGTCATTGACCAGCGTTCCCTGCCTCTACATCTGTGCATATATAAATGTATTTATAAATGCTGGTTTCGATACAATCACTGGTATAGCACTAATAAGCTAGGCGGTTCGGTAACTCCCAAGTCTTGTTTCTTACATTTTCGCGAGAGTTGTGATGAAGTTTTGCAAATTAACATGATTAATAAAATTCAGCAAACGCTTGCATGCGATATTAACAACGATACTTATTTTCGGTGGTCTTATTGTTGGTATTACAACTCACATACATGTCTATAAGAATTCAAAATATACTTTTATAACACTCGTAGACACACATTTGCCTTAAAATGCAAAACTGAAAATTTGTATGTATCTCCCCATGGACCCAATGAAACTCCATACCAAATTCGGTGAAGGTCTATGTATAGGGAGCGATGTATGGTAAAAAAAAAAAAAAAAAAAACCCCCAAAAAAACCCCAAACCCAAAATTAAAAACTGGAAATTTGAATGTACCACTGCATGGACCTAATGAACCTCCATACCAATTTTAGTATGGAAATACAACATTTTGTGATAGGACTTTTATGATATTTGCCAACAAGATTGGTACACACACACAGTTTTCTTTTTCAACACAAATATATTTTAATATACAAACAACAATACAATTTACAAAAACAGTTATTTCAAATAGTTATTACAAACAATGATTTATATACAAAAATTTTACAAACTTACAAGCAGTATAAAGTCTTCTTTTTAGTCTGGAATTTCCTTGATGTTTTATCGAGGGTTCACGATGAGCGAGTTAATTACGAGTTGATGTAGGTACAATTCGCTTAACGGGGAGCTTGCTAGATCTGTCCTTTGTTATTCAACAACTACACACGCCGAGTTTTCCACGATGAAGTTATATAATGTTTTGTAAAAGTACTAATGTCCAATGAGAATCTCCACTGAAATTAAATGATTTGTAATGTTTGAACTTTGTAAATGCTCCTGGTCAAATATCTGAAGTTTACCTATTGATAAGCGTTATAACAATCACAGTTATAGCATCCGAAGTTTATAGCACACTGACTATAGCAAACTAATAATAGATACTACTTTATTGGCGCGTCGCGCTGGTTATATTTATAGGCATGTGGAGAGTTTCTCGAAATTTCAGTTTTACGTAACAATACTGACACTAATACAACTGTTTACGTTGTTACGTATTAGAATTTCAAATGGCCTGAAATTGAAATCACAGTTATAGCTTCCGAAGGTTATAGCACACTGATTTTAGCGAACTAATAATAGACACTCTCCTTGGCACATCGCGTCGGTTATATTTATAGCTGTAGGAAGGTTTTCTACAAAATTCAGTCTTACCTAACAATACTGAGCTACATTTAAACGTTTAAGTATATATACATATATTGTTGATTCTTACTCTCGAGAATCTTCTATAACTTTGGGGAATAGGCGAGAGTTTCGCAGTACATATTTAACACTATAAGCTACGCATGTTTTAACACATAAACTTAATCTAAACAAACGTTGATATTCAACTAAATATATAATAGCAAATTCGTTACAACGTACACACATATATTGTTGATTCTTACTCTCGAGAATCTTCTATAACTTTGGGGAATAGGCGAGAGTTTCGCAGTACATATTTAACACTATAAGCTACGCATGTTTTAACACATAAACTTA
>NW_013667612.1:92628-94196 GCF_000517525.1 Limulus polyphemus
ACCCATCACAGTGGAGGTGACTCTACGAATCGGGATCTTGAAGTGTTTGTTTGTTTTTAATTTCACGCAAAGCTACACGATGGCTATCTGCACTAACCGTCCTTAATTTAGCAGTGAAAGACTAGAGGAAAGGCAGTTAGTCTTACCCACCCACCGCCAATTCTTGAGCTACTCTTTTACCAACGAATAGTGGGATTAACCGTCACATTATAACGCCCCCATGGCTGAAAGGGCAAGTATGTTTGGTGGACCCTCAGATTGCGAGTCGAGCGCCCTAGCCACCAGGCCATTCCATGCCCCATCTTGAAGGGATCTTTGGAATTAAATTATATCAAACGTTATTCACTGATGGGCTAGACATAGGGATGAGATGTTTGATAGTTATACCGATGAAAAGGGGCTCCTTCAAAGACACGTGGTGGGTTTTATAAATCAATCGTAAGATTATGAAAAAAAAAGATCATTTAAGAATGTCTTCAACATTTCACACATTACAGATCGTCCAGACACCATTTCCATACAATAATACGAAGATTACAGATCCCAGAAAACAGTTACATGTAATATTTCTACCACTTGCATCTATATTTTTCTTTTAATTTCTATTTAATGTTTCATTTTTTTCCTTCGATTTTCTTTTTGCATTGGAATAGGGGGTCGAACCGTTTGGATTCGCCTCATGAATATGCTATACGTAATCATATTTCTTCAGTTAGAATTCGTCCACCATTCAATGGATCAGTGGTAAGTTGAGGGCTAATAATGCTAAAATTGGGATTCAAACACACAGCAGACACAGCGCAGATAGCTCATTGCACGCTTTAGCGCAAGAATAAATAAAAAAAAATGCTGAGACATTTAATGATGCATCGAAAAACTCCATTTGGACGTTGGTCATTTTTGTAAATATTTTTGTTTGTTATATTATCTGTTATGTAGACTTCTCAGAATCTCAAAATGTGTAAATAAATTCTTAAAGTTATAGTTACATTATCTTCCTTATTAACTTTCTGTTGTCCAGTCTAAGCTCGTTTTGTTTATGTTTTTTCCGTAGCGAGACAGTAATTTCAATTGACGACGCTGACGCAACAGAAGAAGAGATACTAGAAAATATGAGGTTGTACAAATACGTCATTGAGTCCATCAAAAATCAGCCCTGGAGAATGAAAAAGAAGTATAATATACTACGGTAAGATGCATCTGAAAACAAAGTTATTCGTTATTGGTTTAAAATATGGCTTAAATTATTAAAACAAATCCAGCAAAATTACACGAGGTAACCCTAGATGCGAGTGGCGTAGCAAGGGTTCTCATCACCCGGAGACAAAGACACTTTTGGCGCCCCCACCTCTGAGATGTTTTGGTTATTTGTTTTGTGACTCATTATCCACTTAATGATAATAACATAAAGAATTAATTACCGCCTTACACAGGCCTAAAATAAATTAACAATATAACATCTCACGACATCACAACTGTAAACCTGGAACTAATGAAGTATAGGCTACTAGGTGTATTTACATAATTTGTAAACCATTTTGATATTTATGTCATCGTATTGTTCAAAG
>NW_013667612.1:95196-97280 GCF_000517525.1 Limulus polyphemus
AACCACTCATGGCATTGATGCAAACATTTCTCATTGCCAGTACTAATATATTTTTGTTGGATTTCATTGATTTCCCGGGTGAAGTCGTGCTCCATGCTTAATGTTTTATCTTTCTTGCAGTGGTGTAGCAAGTGTTCTCAGCACCCGGGGGCAAAGACACTTTTGGCGCCCCACCTCTGAAATGTTTTGATTATTTGTTTTGTGACTCATTACCCACTTAATAACAATAACATAAAAAATTAATTACCGCCTTAAGGAGGCCTAATATAAAGTCACAATACAACATCTCACGATATCATAACTGTAAACCTGGAACTAATGAAGTTTTGCCAACTAGATGTACTTACATAATTTATAAACCATTTTGATATTTATGTACCAGCATTCTGGTATTCATGGTTACATTATATAAACCTTTCATGTTTTTGCTGCTGCAAATGCATCAATTAAACTATCAAAATTTAAAGTATTAAGTACGTCTTTGTCAATACTTAATATTGCCAAGTTACTAAGTCGTTCTTGAGTCATTGCAATTCTTAAATTTGGAAAAACATCTTCACCATATGAAATAATAAATGTCAGCAAATCAGTTGCAACCATTGGTTCAGAAAAATCGGTCTGTGTTCTTTTTCTTATCAACATTCTACAGCCGTTAATTTCTCTGTACAATTCTGGTCCATCAATATCACCTGGATAGCTCTTTGCTAAGTCAGAACATATTCTTGCAATTTTCCGTCTTCGAAATCTCCAGAAACAATATTTTGCACATCTAGTAGAAATCCAAACCGTGAATCTAAATCTAGTAAGCGAGAAAATCTTCCTTTCTGTAATCAAGCGATCAATAACATCCTTCATGATGCGATAAATTTCCTGTTCAGCAGTCAATCCAGCATCAGCTGCATTTTCACCTGGCATTCGTTTATGACGTATTTTTCTTCGTTCAATGGTCAATCTTCATGTTTCACATTGATTCTTGCCCACTTTAAGTGCTTCTTGACAGGACTTTTCACGTGATTCTATTAATTTATCTTTCAAAGAATTAAGATCAGCAGCTGCTTCTCTAAAATTCATTTTTGGGTCCTGAAGACGTTTCTGCACTCGATTGATCGATGATAAAAGATTTCTCCAAAAATGTAAAAGTACAAGAAAATCAAATATAAGCATGCGTTGCAGAATATTATGAGCACCACATTTTGTTTCAGTCATGTTGCCATTCTCACTTAATTGCTCTAACAGTCCTAGCAATTCATACAGATTTTCATATACAACTTTTACTGCATTTTCTCTTGCACTCCACCGTGTTTCTGATTCACGCTTGACAGAGATCTTAAGCTCCTGCTGCAGTTCGTCCCATCGAGTTGTTGAATGAGTAAAGAAATTATAAATGGCTTCAATTATACCAAAAAAGGAGCCCCCCAGTATGTCTGCGGACTTACAACGCTAGAATCCGGGTTTTGATACCCGTGGTGGGCAGAGCACAGATAGCCCTTGTGTAGCTTTGTGCATAATTACAAACAAAAATAATTACAAACAAAACCAAAAAAAGGTAATAACTGTTGTTTCCTGACTTGCAGCATGAAGACATGCTAAGTTCAAACTATGGTTGTCACAGTTTGTAAACACTGCTTTTGGATTTTTGTTCAGAATTCTTTGTTAAATCCTCTGACTGACGACCAGACATGACAGCAGCATTATCATAACATTGTGAACAACAATCACTCAATAAAATTCCATGCGCTTCTAATTTTGTGCTTATTGTTTTCTCAATATTGGCAACATCTTTTTCCTTTATCTGTATAAATTCAATAAACGACTCATTGACTTCTACTTTTGTTGTCTTAAAGTCAATGTCAACAAACCAAATCACTTGGGCCAATTGCTCACGATGGGCTAAATCAGGTGTGGAATCAAACAGAATACCATAGTATTTGTTTCTACGAATTGCTGGCAAACAATAATTTCGCACATGTGAAGCCATGAGATTTATAAACTCATTTTGGATTTCAGGAGAAAGATAAGATGTTGATGTTTGCTTGTTTTTAACACGCTCTAAATGCTCTATCATTACTTACTGGATCATACTT
>NW_013667612.1:98257-107876 GCF_000517525.1 Limulus polyphemus
ACTTTCCTAAGTTCCTAACCACAAATTATATTTAAATTATACAATTATAGTTGCAACTTAGGACTAGTTAGGCACATCTGGACCTGGTTTCACTTTAATTTCCATTTTTAGACCACCCACACTCGTGTTAATTAATGTGACACAACAGTAAGAAAATCGATGCAGATGAGTGTATATGCTAGTAAATCATGCTTATGAGCACCATATAAATTACTGCCAGTTGCTAAATCACATTTAAAAACTGGATATGTTTAACTACACGAACACTACAGGAGACAAGTCTGAAATTGCTTGAATGAAAATTTCACACACTGTGGAGAATGGTGTAATCATAACATAATATAAGCCTATAGGCTATATTTAATGTTAAAGGTTTTGATAGAATGAGAAAACTTAAATTAAAACTAATTAGTGGTGTTAGATAACAGTTCCTAGATTAAGTCGCTAATTCATCTAGATCTAACATTAATGTTAGACCTGTTATTTCCATCTTTTTTAGTCTTTGATTTGAACCTAGATGTAATAATAATGATAGAAATTTAGCTTTATAGATCTAAACTAGACCTTAGATTTGGGTGCATAGATTGAAAGCACCTTGTATTTGAATCTACCCAGATCTAGATATAACCCTGCCTCATCAATTCTAGATTTAGATTTAGTAGGCCTAACTTCTGGAACAAATGTTACATCTAGATCTATTAACTTAGCTATTAGATTTGTCCTAGTGTTATGCCTAGTTTAATAGTTAGTATAGGTCTAAGTATGCCTATAATATAGGCTACAATTTGTATGGTGATGGACCTAGGGTCTAGAAATAGTTATAACTGCAATTAGACCTAAAGTCTAGTACATTAGTTGGTGTAAGACATGATTTACAATCAGCCAATACAGTTACAAACCACTACATTAGGCCTATAATGTTTACTAGATCTAGGCCTTGCCTGTTGCATATATTGCCAATCTTGCACACCAGTTAATATTTTACATCAATCTCATATTTTCTTTTTGTTGAACATACACTTACTTGTACGTTGTACTCTAGGACTTGTATTTGATCTACAGACGAATAATGTAATTTACTTCTGTACGTCAATTCGGTCTCATTGTATTTTAGTGGGCGGCTTTTAAAACTGCAAGCGTAATACACACAAATAACGTAACACTGTGTTGTATTTACTTAACGTAGGGCAATTGCGCTATATCCTAGGGGAGGGCATAATTATTAATTAATAGGCATTATAGGCCAGAAGAAAATTTGCGCCCGTTCACACCTGCGCCCGGGGGCTACTGCCCCCTTGCCCCCTCTTGCTACACCACTGCTCGACTCGCAATCTGAGGGTCGCGAGTTCGAATCCCCGTCACACCAAACATGCTTGTCCTTGCAGCCGTGGGGGCGTTATAATGTGACGGTCAATCCCACTATTCGTTGGTAAAAGAGTAGCCCAAGAGTTGGCAGTGGGTGGTGATGACTAGCAGCCTTCCATCTAGTTTTTCACTACTAAATTAGGGACGGTTAGCGCAGATAGCCCTCGTGTAACTAGCTTTGCGCGAAATTCAAAAACAGACAATCCTCGCCGTTACTAAGACAACCTAACCTTGCACTCACGGTCACATTCCGAGTACAAAACGTTAACAATAATGTATACTAGTTAGAGAACATTTTAAGAGTAAACATATAAAATAGCGAGACGTTTCTCAAGGTTATGTGCAACACGATAGATATTCCAGTTGAAAATAAATGTTTCAACTGATAGTTACGTTAATTACTTAATTTAATTGGTCTTGCTATAGGCATGCATACCAATAAATGAAAATAATGCTGATTGTGAAATAACACGTAATCTTATCCTAAGTATATTTCCATTCAACGCTAATTAGTCATATATACTTATACAAAAGAACAAGTCTAATCATCTGTAAGGCTGAACGTTACATGAGCGTAAAACGTCATGAAGCTATATTCACAATGTTCTGTTTTGTAGAAGAATGTATAAATATTTGTACTATACAGTTACTTCCTACGAGTACATCTAAAACTGTCTAAATTAATTACTTTGATAAAATTCCTGTGTATTATAGAAAAAACGGGATTTCATACCAAATACAACGTTTTCGTGTATTTGTCGAGACCTATAAGAACTTTTTGTGCAATACGTAAAACGGTGAAAATAACTAAGCTCAAAAAGGTCAGATTTCACGCTTTCGAACAGTTTGCAAACAGCAGATACAGCGTAAGATGAAAAATTCTGAGATATAACTGAAGTTAACTCTAATAATTACCTGTATATCAGTAACTTATATCTCACTCACTATTAAAATTATATTATATTTAAATGAATTGTTAAGCTAAAGCTAATAATTACCTGGATATCAGTAACTTATATCTCGCTCACTATTAAAATTGTGATATTCTATAAAAGTAAATAAATGAATAATTAATAGCGGAATCATTTTTAACATAACTAACAAACAAATGTAGCTATATTGAAATAATAGTGAAAACATAAAGAAATAGTTGAAATTACTATTGTCACCCACTGGATCAGTGGTAAGTTTACGGACTTACAAAGCTATAATCCGGCGTTCGACTCCTCGCGGTGGACAGAGAACAAAATAGCCCATTATGTAGCTTTTTTTTATTAACAACAAAAATTGATTTTTAGGTAAAAAAAATTGTTTAACAAATTTTTGGGTATGCAATTATGCTCTCATTTTTATAGTTTTGTTTGTTTTAACATCTGCTTATAACCCTCAGTGGCACAGCAGTATATCCGCGGGCTTATACTGCTAGAAACCGGGTTTCGATAATCTTGGTGGGCAGAGCATAGATAGCCCCTTGTGTAGCTTTATGCTTAATAATAAACAATAACATCTGTTTATTTGCTTGCTTGTTCTGTAGAGTTACGCCTCGGTAAGCTGGTTGGAGAAGTTAAAACGATTCTCCATCGTTCGTGATTTTTCCATTAAATAGCAACACAGGAAATCCGTTGGTCGATGCACGACGTTCGATACGACAAAAATATGATACTCTTTCATCTGAAATATAAAACAGAATATTTTGTATTTCAAAATTTCACACTTTAATATTGTTCCTTTACAGACGCGCAAAATCCTACGTGAATAAACACGAGGGCGAACTTGTTCACAGCAAGCGATCCAAAGACATCTTGGCTAAGTACAAAGTTTTGATGAATAAGGTGAGAAAAACAAGTATTAATAAATTGTATTTCTCTCTCTCTCTCTCTCTATATATATATATATATATTTATTTATAATAATAATAATAAATAAAATTTAATACTTGATAATATATTCATGTGGAAGTACAAAACCTCTAATTAAAAACCCAATTTTCATATATGTAAAATTTCTAATGAATGTAATTCAACTGAATCATAAAGAGATAAGAAAAGTTGTTAATATAGTTGGTGTTAACAATTTGGTATTCATTTTTAAGTTTGAATTCAGTACATTTAGCTCCAACTTTTATGATATGTTTTAATCAAAGCAGATTATTATTGAATTTACGGTATGTTTTTCAATTTATGCTTTTACTCATGGCATTCATGATCTGTGAATCAGATTCTGTAAAGATTAATCTGCTAAGGAAAGGCTTAATATTTGTTTTCTTTTTTACAATAATAAGTTAAATGACTAACAATTATCACAACAATTTATCAAAAGTTGTTAGAAAATATTATGAAAATTATGATTTGATAGTATGCTCATATAATAACAACTTAAAATGATTAAAATCAGAATAGCACCAAGTTAAATCTACAAAGGAAAGGTTAAATACGTTATATTAAAACGATTTTGGAACCTTACCACATCCGGCCAATCTTTATCTGACGACCGTGCATCTTGACAATAGCCCTACAGCTCATTTTCCATAGCAAAAGACTCCATCGTAATTTTGTCACGTTCAAAACATCCTCATCGTCCCTGCAACTTTCCATAAGCCATCCAGTATATCAGAATGATGATTCCCAGCGTTTTTCAACAGTTTCTTTGCACAGCAATCTACAGGCGTTGCGTCTGTCCCCCGGTGGGACTACGGTAAGTCTACGGATTTACAACAATAAAATCAGGAGTTCGATTTCCCTCAGTAAATACAGCAGATAGCCCGATGTGATTTTGCTATGAAAAACACACGCGAGCTTGTTGCGTCAGGCGATTTAATTCAGTATACCTTAATATGGGATAGCATGAATACCCGTTTCCTTCTCCTCCTGCTGAGGTATGCGAAAGCTGAATGTATATGTCATGGAAGCCGCTTGTGTACACGTGATTCATGTAACTTTTCCAGTCAGACAGCCATTTTGATTATGATGCATACTTTTGTTTTGGACGAGTGAATGGCTTTTGCCAATGAATTTGTTGATTTTTATCTATTACAAAACGCTTCACTTTACTTTCCATGGTTGAGGTACGACTCATTGCAGGTCTCTTTCTGGATGGTCTTAATCCCCAAACTGATCCATATTCATTTGTTTTTCAATGCCATTAAGTAAAAGAATGTCCCCGTCTTGTAAATTCTAAATTACCGATATGAACACATTTGACATGAGTCTTTGCATGTTTTGCATCGGAAAAGGCAGTTATGTACCTTGCTCAAAAACTATCAATCTTCGGTGGCATCACACTACCTACGTAACGTCAAACATTGTCAAAACGTATTTGTCATACGTGCCATTCCGCCATGCCTTTATACCAGCTGTAGTTGTCCCGTGACGTGTTGATTTGCATATTTAGAATAGTTTTAATATAACGTACACAACCTCTGTATAACTTAGCGTAGTTCATAGTATCAATATTTGACAAGTCTTTTCATGCAAAAGAAAAAAACCATTAAACAATATTTAGCTCTATATTAACAAAGGCATTAGATGTAAATATTTCTACATGGACCATGTAATTATCAGAGTATATCAACTATTACTTTTACTTTTAATGGAATTTTTATTACACTGTTGTTTATTAACATTTCTTACTCATAATGCACATTTTGAACCCCAAGTGGCCTACACTAATCCCTAATTTCTGACTACACCCTTAGAATATTATGATGCACGCCCCTTACAATTAGGAATAATAAACCTGAAAATAAGGTTAATTAAACAAAGGTTATACTAATTAAAAATTACTTACATATTAATGTTTAAAAAATATTCATTTTAGAATTCTTCTAACATAAACACTTCAGTAATGAAACAAAGTATGTGACGTTATATATATATATATATATATATGTATATATATATATATGTGTGTGTGTATGTCATAAAATAAATGATAAATTATTCTTATACTGCATAATTATCCTCAAGTTATCGACTTGTTTTTATACCATTCATTTCCGGGCGGGTCCATAACACTATTTGTAAAGATCTGGCCAAAGTATATGGTGGACTCACGCATTTTCTATGCAAAATGCATAGCAGTAGCTAGTGGAATCAAATGCAATATTGATGATACGTTTGTTTAAATATTTATGTAGTAAATTAAAAGGTTGATTAGGTTAATTAAAATTCGATGACGAGGAACCCACTTTGAGACTAATAATGGTTGGAGACGGTTTGAATGTGTAATGAAAAAAAACTTTAATATAAGTTTAACATAACAGCAAATGCACAACGTTTCGACAAGGTTTTGTCATCATCATATTATAGTTTTTCTTCATTACCCAAGGGTTAATTAATAAAAAAATTTAACTAAGAAACCTTGTATATGTACCTTCTTTGATTTCTAGTGGTTCCAGAGGTTCAAAAGGGTGTTGGCTAACCTTGTTGTCACCCTCACTCCTTGGGAAATGAGGATCAAGAGAATTGAAAGTAAGTCCACAATAAATAATTGTTTGTTGAATTTCGCGCAAAGCTTACCGAGGACTACCTGCGCTACTCGTCTATAACTTAGAAGTGATATATTAGAGTAAAAACAGCTAGTCAACACCCTCCACTGCCAAATCTTGGGCTAGTCTAATCGAATAGCGGGATAGATCGCCACATAGTAACGCCCACAGAGCTGAAAGAGCGAGCACATTCAATGATAGAATTAGATCCCACGACCCACAGATCGCGAGTCGAGGGCCAACCACAATGTCATACCAGGCCTACAAGAAATGTTTATTAATTGTAATTCTAAATACTAATTGGTTTTTCTAGAATATTACCAACAATTTATTAAAATTATTGTTGATCGGGAGATTTTATTACCTTGAACTATTAGTTGTTCACTCTTAGTGGTACATTCACCTTTCAATATTTCAATAGATTGCATAGTTAAATGAAAGGATTACTTTAATCAGAAAATTACAGTTTTAAGCAGCCAATAACAGTTTTAAAGTGATTACATTTTCTGAATGCATGACGAGCGTTCCACTAGATGATTTTTGTTTTCTAGACTAAATAAAAACCTTTCGCTCACGTAGAGAATAATTCAGAAAGAACTAAAGTGAACGTTTTATAGACTACTTATCTAAAATCTATAAACCTTAAATTAACGAAAAACAGTCACGTTAAATTTCTAAAGTTTTTCTTTTCTATATTCTTCTTTATTAGGCTTACTGGTTCTATTGTTTCGACAGTTTTTAGCTTTTAACATCGTATAATTTAAAACCTCTTTCACATTTTAAAAAGGATATTCCAGTACATGTTAATGGAATTTTATAGCATTCATGAAAAGCAAAAGCTTTCAGAAAATTCGATATGAAAGTTTGAAGTTTGAAAGCTAGAGAACTACGGTCATGCATTCAAAAATCTTGTAATGTGAATTGGAGATTGGTCTTGCAGTTTAAATATGTCATTATGCCGTCTGATATTTATTACATATCGCTTTGGCCAAGTTACATATAGGTGGCGACACTGGAAGATATAATAAAATTGGCTACGTAAAGGATTTTATATTTGAAGTATCAAATCGTTTCACGACGATTAACCACCAGTGCTAGCGCTGGCGAAGGAGAAGAGAAGGGGCAGGTCTCCTTGAATTGTCTTTGTCCCCTCAAGCTGATGCCGTTCATTAATTTAAATTTAGTTTTAGCATCATCATATGTCTCATATGCCCCTGTTAAGAAAAACTGGAGCCGAGACTATTAAGTAACAGTTATTTTGGTGATGTTTCGTTAACATCTGTTTCCGTGAAAGTGGATCATGCGTATTAGGTAAATATAAGACACATCAAGCTTACAAAGAGGACCTGGTATGCATGGTCTGGTGATTATTGCACTGGACTACCAATTTGCAGATTTTCGGTTCGAATCCCGTCCCCAAACATAGTTACCCCTTTTAGCCATGGAGTGTTATAATGTGACGATCAATCCTAGTTTTCGTTCGTAAACAATAGTCTGTCAGTTCTAACTTAGGGAGGGCTAGCACAGATAAGCCCTCGAGTAGCTTTGCGTGAAATTGAACAAACAAACAAGCTTACACAGAAATAGTTTTATGTAGTACCGAGCTATACTATGTACCATGCTACAGGCACGTTATTTAGTGTAGAATGTAATCAGCATTAATGCCGTTGGAAAATTCATTGTTTTGTAATCCGTAAACCTCAAGATAGATTTAAACAGACAATGATATGATTTAAATCATTTGTATAATACGTACAAAATTACTATTTTATTTTTAGTAAAAGTGACAAAGTAGTGACAGGTTTAACCCTAACAATAATAAATAAAAGGCCAGCGTAGTGTTTAATCTAACATTTTTAGCCTGATGCTGGGTAAGAATGTAACGTAACAATTTTTAAACAATTTCAAGCTGTGTTTTAATATTAGAATTAAACGACCTTATATCACAAAATGTGTTATTTTTCTTTAATTGGACACTTAACGTTTCGCTTTACAGCTTCGTCAGGAGCGTTCCACTAAAATACAAACCGTAACCGTTACGTTTTAGCGGAAAGCTACCGAAGAAGCTGTAAAGCGAAACGTTGGGTGTCCAATGAAAGAAAAATAACAAATTTGGTGTTATAAGGTCGTTTATTTCAAGTCTTAAAATGCTTCTAGCTAACCATTTGCTTTACAAAAATCAAATAACTTTTAAGCTATGACTCTTGAGGAACGTGAGACTGCTGAAAATCGAGTAACTTTCGAAACCAAATCCATATATGATACGTAAAACCTAGTGATCGTTTATATTGAATTATGTAATAATAGCATAAAGTACTTAAATATATGATGTAATTTGCGGTAATAAAACTGTTCGTACTATAATGTAGCTTTCACTGCTAATAGAGCACCTGAAACCAAATCCATATATGATACGTAAAACCTAGTGATCGTTTATATTGAATTATGTAATACTAGCATAAAGTACTTAAATATATGATGTAATTTGCGGTAATAAAACTGTTCGTACTATAATGTAGCTTTCACTGCTAATAGAGTACCTCATATTTTCTTTTAGGTCATTTTGGATCCGTTGTAGCTTCCTATTTTACGTTTCTTCGTTGGGTTTTTTGGATTAATTTTTTCATCACCACATTTGTATGCTGTTTTCTGATGGTGCCTGAGGTAAGTATTATTTTCTCTGAAAATGGTAGCAGCAATACGTTGTCGCGATTTGGTTTCCATTAAAAAAAGCACCAACTTCTTATAACTTGGCGCCCAAAGTAACCATTAAGTCACTCTTAGTAAATTCTATTATGGTTCGAGAAACGTATTAAGATGTTTTAGCATGGTAATAAAGGTAACTATACATACATTATTTATGTAATAATTTCTCTTAGCATGATATCTAAAGTAAGTATTATATTACCTCAACACCGCAACTAGTAACTTCTCTTAGCATGGTATTGGAAATAAACATTAAGTTATTTTATCTTGGTGTTCTGAATAAGTATTATCTTCTTCTAAATTAAGTAATAAGTTATCTTAGTATGGTATCGAAACCCGTATTTTAGAGTTATAAACCCTAAGACTTACCGCTGAATAATGCTAAAAGAAATAAACTTTAAACCGATACAAGAGTAATACTTTGATTTGTTAATTAAGATTTAAAATCATTATAAGTATTGTGCTCACGTCTAGAAAACATAATTGGTAGCTAATTATTCTTTGTAAGATTATTTGTAAGTATAAATTAAGGGTGTATATATATATATATATTGTACTAGCATAGCAACGTGTTCTTAAAGACGTCATCGTAATCAAATAAGATGTTCGAATAACAGTTTTTTATCACAAAGTTATAGAAACCATAATTAATGTAGTTTTAGCGAAAACATAGGAAGGTCACTTATAATTAAGACATACTAGTTGATCGTATAAGCATATAGCTTTGATCGTCACTGTACTTGTATTCATACAATATGTAAAATATAGGCTTGTCATATACAAAGTTGAAACGTTCACTAGACCCTGTTCTCAACATTAATGTATCTGCAGTTTTTTGTTAAGAGAGAGAAACTGTCATTAATTTAGGGCTTGTTCACACTGGGGATTTTTTTTTTGCATTCAGTGTGAACAACAAAGTTCGATTGGCAAACGAATCAAACAGAAATGAGTCCATCAAAAGAAGTATACACCTGGAAAAAAGTTAAGCACCCCCGTGTTTTTTTCAAGTGATTCAGATTCGACGTTCTTGTGACTGATTATAAATTACCATTCAATCTAAAC
>NW_013667612.1:108991-114834 GCF_000517525.1 Limulus polyphemus
ATTCTTTTAATTATGTTTGAAATTATGAACATTGCTCAACATCATGAAAATTAAACCTTATTTTCAATAAGCAATCCTGAAAAATATTTGGGGGTGCTTAACTTTTTTCCAGGTGTATAGTTTCGGTACGGTTATTAAAATAACTAAGTTTGTTTCGCTTGAAAAACTAAAACATAAACATCGGAAAATCTCGGTGAGTGCTGACAAAACATGGAAGAGAACCATGAAATCAAACTCCAGATAAGTTCCAACGAATTCAGCATGTTTGTACACAAGGCAAGTGTGAATAACTTAGCACATTCATCGAAGCAAACGAACTGAATTGAGGTCATTAGAAACGAATCCAGTGTGAGTACTACTTTCATTAGTGATTTTTTTTTTCGTGTGCAACAACCTTTACAGTTTTAAATAATAATGTATTAACGTATTTTATGTAACAATTTAAGGTAGGTTATGAAGCAATGCTGGTGTTGTGTTTTTTATCAGCAAGTCACGGGTAATTATTACATTAACATGCTGTAAACCTAGCATGATCCATTTTTGAGATGTCTTCACTTTTGAGATGTGATCACTTTTATGTATTTAAATTTATCATGATTTGTGGAAGGTTTTGAGAGGTCAAGACGATTCTACAGGGATGAGGAAAGAAATTGAAAGTGAAGAGCAGGATAGTGCTCTAAATCTGAAGGCGATTTGGGATTTTGAGGTAAGTTGAAACATAATAGCAGTAATTATTATATTATATTTATAATATTATCTATACAATATACACAAACACACACACATATATATATAGGGTGGGGCAAAAGCTTGTAGCATACACGTGGTACAATACGGATTTAATTATTGTGTTTTTCAGAATAATAGCTAGATATCAAACTATGCTCTAAATGAAACAACTGTACAGTCACCCTATATATGTGTATATTCGTTTCACTATGTATTTTTAATTTTACACTTGATATACGATTTGTGACGAATTTATTGATGAGGATTTTGAATATCTAAGTTGTTATTTACGCATACTGTCATTTTATTAACTTTTAATATTATTCTGCTTGTAATATGTATTCTATAGAACTAGATGATCAGTCAATGCTGATTTACTTGTCTATTACTGTATTTTTTACTTATCTGTCTCTAGGGCTACCTGAAATATTCGCCATTATTCTATGGTTACTATAGCAACAGAGAAATGACCGAAGAAGGTTATCGTCTACCATTAGCATATTTTCTCACTTCTTTAGCCGTGTATATTTTCAGCTTTTTTGCGATTCTTAGAAGGTATGTATAAATGAGCTGTTTATTGTTTTAAAATCATGTCTTATCATGTGAAATATCCTTTTGCTTACTATTAAAGTTACCATTTATCTTACAGGCTACTTAACCCCTACGCCATCAAATAACTGATTAGATATTCGTAATACATTAGAAAATTCATTGATTTGATTAAGACGATACCTTTGCTCTTGTACATTACTGTCAGATGTGAGAAACAAATGTTCAGATTTTTCATGGAATTGTATAGTTCCTTTTTACCTCTGCTAAGGGACGACAAGGGTTTATTACAATGATGTTTACTGAGGTGTTTGTATCACACAAAGAAGCGAACCAGTGATAAGCCTAGACCCCTTTAAACATCTTCTTCTGATTTATTAAACAAATCACATATCGGATTTGCCATAGATGTTATATTATTTAAGTATTTTCTGTGTCAAACTTGTTATGTTAACCTGTTTCGAGGCAAGTTTAGTACACGAAGTCACCTTAAAATAAATACAAAATTTCGTTATCATTTAAAAAATTCAGCAGTCATTCTCAAAAAATAATGCCGAAAACCAGTTCATTAAAGAAAATTTAACAAAACTGTCCTCGTAAAAATACGTTTAAAACATCGCTAACAATACAGATATTTTGTGGAGGTTATACTTGCTTAATTATTCCGAATAGTTAATTACGGTTAATTTGTGTAGTGTTCATTTGTAGTGTATTTACGGTGTCTATTTGTAACTAATAACCCACTGGCAAGAAGATACAGTAGAACCTCGATTAACAGACACCTCAATATTCCGGATTAAGGGCAGTGTCTCATTCTCAAAAGGGGCACTCGATAAAACGTGTAGTTATCTTTATATGCCGATACAGTATACTGCTAAATTACAAACATCCCAGAAGGATGACCAATATTCAAACATTGCGATGTTTACTGGATCGGCTCCGAACCATAAACTGCAGTAAACGTTTTCCCAGATTCAAAGTGCAATCTTATTACTCTGGGGAATTATCGCTGTAAACATTGTAGTATACATAAGCTGATAAATTCCACATCATGTTCTTGGAGCAGGGGTCAAGTCGGGTTATTTATGTGGGCGTATTTTGTTGCTCTCGAGAGTATTGTATTACGGTGTCACCTTAAAGAGTATTTATTTTCATCATATTTCTACTTCATTCAATTACAGTAAAATAAGCACAGAAAATAAATGTGAAATGTTTAGCAGTTAAAACTCTGAAGAGAAGTACTTTGAAACTTTCTGAACAAAAATAAAGAAATAAGGGCAGAGCTAATCCACCCCCCTGAGATATCCTGTTGACAGCTCTTCATGTCATGGCAACATGCAACTCACCCATGTCCAGCATACACCAAACAAAACTGGGGGCTTAAAATTAAGAGATTTAGTACCGTCAGTATGGAATCCAGCTTTGAGTGGCTCATTTTGGATATTAAGGGCACTTTGCTATAGAGGGTATTTAGGTGCAGTCGGAAGGATGTTGAGGTTCTACTGTAAATATCCACAAGTGAAGCATGGACTAGCTTAAAGACTCATCATTTACCGAATACAAATAAAAACTTAAAATGACGACTGAGTGAAGATAAACAAATCATCATTGTGGTAACATTAATATCTTATACAAACTAAGATAAATAATTTCACTTCAAGAAAATAACTTCTAACAAAATGAAACTTTGATCCTTTCTGTTGTTTAACAATTGGTTGTTACTTGTGTTGGATTTAGCACAAAGCTACACGAGGTCGTTTGTTTTGTTTGTTTTATTTTGAATTTCGCGCAAAGTTACACGAGGGCTATTTGCGCTAGCCTTTCCTAATTTAGCAGCGAAAGACTAGAGGGAAGGCAGCTAGTCATCACCTCCCATCACCAGCTCCTGGGCTACTCTTTTACCAACGAATAGTGGGATTGATCATTACAGTATAACGCCCCCACAGCTGAAGGAGCGAGCGTGTTTGGTGGGAAGGAGATTCGAACCTAGATGGGGTCGATCTGCACTAGCTGCCCCTAATTTTGAAGTGATAGACTAGAGAGGTTTGTTTGTTGTTGTTAACCACAAATCTACATAGTGAGCTGTTTATGCTCTGCCTGGTATGGGCATCGAAACCCAATTTTAGCGTTATAGCCTCTCAGACTGATCGCTGAGCCACCGGGGGGGGGGCGACAAGAGGAAATGCAACTATTCAACAACGCCCACCGACTGTTTTTGGGCTACTTTTATTAGATAGAACAGTGAGTTTTGACTGTCACTCTTATAACACATTCACGGTCATAAAGTAAGAAGTTTGATTTTTTTATTGCTGTAACGAAGCACGAAACCACAGCTTCATAGTCCGGCATGCTAACCACAAAGCCGTACACGCCCCCACACTTTTTTCATTAAACCAGTTTTATAGCATCTAAATAACGTAAAAAAATCTACAAAATATTACAAAACTGTGAATATATATAAATAATTCAGATAAAACAAATATATAATGAAAATTATGTATACATATCTATATATATATATATATCATTTTAAAATTAGTAATACATTCAAAACGTCATTTGAAATATATTTTTTTAAAAACTGAAGTGTACACTTCTTTGTGTTAACGAAGTGTAGAACGTTCCAGAACATTTTAAGTTTGCTATAAGTGTGATTATGATAGCTACCTAAAGACTGATGATATAACCAAAGAACGCCCCTAAAATTATTTGTTAGAATTTGTCGATTATTTCTAAAAACTGGTTTGTTTATTCGTCTGTTTTATGAGTAAACCTGCACAATGAATTATCTGCGCAATGTCCACAAGACTGTAAAGGTAAGAGAAAAATACTTCTTAATGATTGTTCCAGATAACAAATAAAGCATCACAAATCTTCCTATGCAATATCTTAATAATTGCTTCTGTACAAGTATTATCAATCATGTTTTTTTGGTTGTTTTTTGCGGGGAAAATTAAATGTTTAGTTTATTTTTCAAACCGACAAATTTACGTAAGCGTTTAGATATATTTAGTATCCATCCTAAATACATAGAAATAATAATTCATTTTTGTCTTATACAGAGGTATTTGACTTAGTATTATAGAAAGCTGAGATTAGAAAATGACTTAAAAGAAATTTGAATGCTTGTTATTATCAATAATTTCTGATCAAGGCAAGTATACTAGTTTAACGAGGGGTATGCAATATCGTAATACAAAAACTTATAATAGGCCTAGCTTTTGTTCTAAAAAAATCACGTAAACTGCATTTTTTTACACTCATCTTAACTTGTCCTTATCGGACTCTGAATCTGAGGTGTGTAAAAATAGCATTTCAGATATGTCTTTTGACTTCGTCAAGTCACTGCTCTAGAGGCTTGCAGTTAACATGATGTTTATCACAAATGTTAGGCCTATTGGTTTCTAATTTTTGTCAGCTTTGAGTGTTTAAACTGCAATTTTGGGTACCGCAACTCTTAAACTATTATATATATATATAGCATTTCACAAAATCTTTTATTTCTCATCGTCCAGATCGACTAATGAGTTCTGGTATTTAAGAAAAAAGTTTATTAGGCAATAACTTGTGTGTGTGGGGTGGGGGGGGGGGGGATAAATTTGAAATGGTATTTTAGCATACCTCTGGTATCGAACCGAAATGGACAAATTAAGAGAAATGCGGAAAAAGGAAAACATGTGCAATAAACTTGTTTTTATAACAATTTTAGGCCTATTGTGTAGTCTCGCTATTATCAATATTTTCGGCCGTAATTTCAATAATATCTCACGAGATTCGGTCAGATTATAAGATCTATCTTAGCCCTAAATCCATGCACTAAACTAACAATGCAAAAATATGTTCTGATTTATACAGATTTTATCATTAAAGAGTACTAGTCTTGATAAAAATAACAATTTCTTCATAATAAAAGCCCATACCGGTGACTCAGCGGGATGTCTGGGGACTTCTAACACTAAAAATTGGGTTTCGATACCAGCGGTGAACAGAGCATGGATAGCCTGTTGTGCAAGTTTGTATTGAACAACAAACAAATAAACAATTCATGATCAAATAGATTAATTTTAATAAGGTTAACATCTCCGTTTGATGTATTGATAGAATGTATACGAATTCCTGTCATTATCTTTTTAATGATACGCACACGTATGAAAAAACAACTTCTGAACATGAAATATAACGTTATGTAATAATGAGTGAATCAAATTACGCGTTGAAAACACGTTGTTTTACGAATAGAATTATCAAATAAACATTTATAGTTAATTGCATGTTACTTCCTGTCACTATTTGTTTACTTTATGGATACAATTTTACTTCCAGAATGGCAGAAAATTCCCGGATGAGCAAACTTTCCGAAAAAGACGAGGAATGTACATTCACGTGGAAACTTTTTACTGGATGGGATTATATGATTGGTCACGCAGAAACAGCCTTCAACAAAACTGCATCGTTAATAATGAGCTTCAAAGTAAGTCAACAATTGTCAGCTTAAATGACCTCCCAACTTGTTTTTCTTACCACATATGCCCCCCAGTGGCACAGCGGAATGTCTGCGGACTTAC
>NW_013667612.1:114844-117530 GCF_000517525.1 Limulus polyphemus
TACCCGTGGTGGGCAGAGCACAGATATCTCATTGTGTAGCTTTGTGCTTAACTTCAAACAAACATATAAAGGTGAATTTTATACAAATTGTATTGTGATCAATCTCTTGATAATCTTGAAGGATATAGATATGAAGAAACGTTTTATTTTGTTGAAAAGAAGCCTTGTACTATCGTATAATATTATTTCACAAATATTGTTTTTTTTTTTTTGGAATTTTCGCGCAAAGCTACACGAGGGCTATCTGCGCTAGCCGACCCTAATTTAGCAGTGTAAGACTAGAGGGAAGGCAGCTAGCCATCACCACCCACCGCCAACTCTTGGGCTACTCTTTTACCAACGAATAGTGGGATTGACCATCACATTATAACGCCCCCACGGCTGAAAGGGCGAGCATGTTTGGTGGGATGCGGATTCGAACCCGCGACCCTCAGATTGTGAGTCGAGCGCCTTATCCACCTGGCCATGTTCACAAAGATACGTGAGTTACAACATTTAGTTTCGTATACGTTAGAATGGTGTTGATTTGGTGTAAACGTGATTCAAAATGTGTTGAAAAGAAAAAAAAAGTGATGTGTTCGAGACTTTAAGGTTCCAATTCAATTTTTTTTTATCCCTTATCTGGAAAAATTTTAAATAACATGACATTAACAAATATTACTTGAGCGTTAAGATTGCAGAAATTGGAGCAAAATTGAAAATTTTAAATAATGTTAGCAAACTAGAACTAAAGAGCTTACAGTTTGGATTCAATTATTTAATTGTGTGTTCGTATTTAAATTTGAATAGGATTTACCACGACACTTAACATATCACTCAATATCAAACGAAATTAAGTTTTGATTGTTAAATGTATATGAATTGGTTTGAATTTTGCGCAAATCTACATGAGGGTTATCTGCGCTAGCCGTCCCTAATTTAGCAGTGAAAGACTAGAGGGAAGGCAGCTAGTCATCACCACCCACCGCTAACTCTTGAGCTACTCTTTTACCAACGAATAGTGGGATTGATCGTCACATTATCACGACCCCATGGCTGAAAGGAAAAGCATGTTTTGTGGGACGGTGATTCGAACCCGCGACCCTTAGATTGCCGGACCGAATATCAATTGGAAGTGTTCAAATGTGGAATGTATATAAAGATTGTATATTTGTTTCAAAACTTATTAGGAGACAGCTAATAACAGGGGGCGTCCGTAAAGCTTTTCCCCAGCTATAGCTTTGATATCAATTTGTAATCTTGCACCCCCCTCTCTGTAATATATCCTGCAGACGCCACTGGCTAACAACAAATATATATATCTCACCTTTATTGTATGTTATAAATGTTAATTAGCCAGCAAGAGTAGTCATTTGGTGTAGAAATAAGGCTGCATCTGGATTTCTATAGTTTACTATTGTTAGCTATGATAGGAGGTAGGAAAGATACAATAATCTTGTACACATCGGTAGTGACAATAGATGTATTTTATAGTAAGTTAAGGAAGGTATCAGCTTCATAAACACACATTAATTAAATTTGTTAAGCACGTGATATGAATGCCACCATTTTATTAGCATCCCTAATACCGGAATAACATCCTGGATTCAGAGTTGCACTGGCTCTACATATGTAAGAAATTGCTATAAATAATGTGTAACCTGTGGATTGAGGATTATTTACTGTTCTTGGTTCACAAATATTGCCAGAGCATTACAGTTCAAGTTCATCCCGTAGCTTAAAAAAAGAACCCATTATCATGCACCATTGAATGTCGGAGAATGCCTTGCTCTTATCCAATGTCTCACAAAATAACCATATTATCAATGCATTGCCGCATTTACTGGGTACAAGCAATGCTTTAAATCACATGATCAGTATATTTTGCTTATGCATATAACTAGTGTATTCTATAGGTGTGTGTGTGGGTGCGGGGTCCTAACGAAGTGGCTGGTAACATAGAAATGGATATTACTTTAAGTAAGTTGGCACTGTTTATTTATAAAAAGCATTCATAACAGCCCCGAAGACTAGAGTTTTTTCATCTCACATTTTACATACGCTACACAAAATTTCCCATAGTTTGTTTGTAGTTAAGCACAAAGTTACTCAAAGGGTTATCCGTGATATCTAAACCCGGTTTTTGCCACCATAAGTCTGCAGACTTACCACTGTGCCACTGGGAGGGTGGGAGACTTTTACATAGACGTACAAATATTGAACACCAGGTATTTCTCATTGCTGTAGAAAGACATCCTTTATAAGCCCATACTTCTATTTTATGCGTGTGTTTTCTAAACAAAAAGATGAATTCAGATTTTTTTCCCACTCCCCCTATAAATTGAAAAGACAGTTGATTTATTTAAACTTTTACTATTTTAGGAAGCAATTCTGGAAGAAAAGGAGAAAAAGAAAGAAGAACGAGAGTAAGTGAAGAAGTTTTTCAAAGTTGATTTTATTTTTAAAACGATATATTTTCTTTCAATAACGCGAGTTGTCTTGCGTCCACTAGCTAATTAAAGAATGCTGGTGACGGAACTACACTATTCATACAGTAATATTTTGATTGTTCACTCGACACTTTTTTAGAGTGTGTGTGTGTGTGGTGGGGGTGGGGGGGTTAGTATATATTACGTAAGTAACTAACTACACTAAGTAATAGTTAGTTGTAGTAGTGTCTACCGTAGTAACGTATTCGACTAGTTCG
>NW_013667612.1:118530-128938 GCF_000517525.1 Limulus polyphemus
AAAGTTAAAGTAAGTACGTGGTGGTACGGAACGTAACGTAACTACTTACTTACTACTAACGTAAGTTAATTTAGTTTAGTTAGTTCGTACTACGTACGTACTTTACGTTAGTGTGTGTGTGTGTGGGGGGGGGGGGGGGTTATAATACATTTCAAGTATAAAACTCACAGAAATATAGTTTGTGATGCTCCTGAAAGATTGCCATTGTCTGTATACTTCCTTAATATGTGATCACCCTGCTGCGTTTTTCCTCATTATGTAGAATAGTAGCTAAACTTTGTTTTGTAGTCATTATTGCAAACGCATGAATGTTAACTAAAATATCGGGGTTTTGTGAGTCAAATATTTATTTTCCACTTACCAAGTTCTCATTTTATTTTGGTTCAACAGATTAATTACGATTGCACAACTGTTAATAAACATTCTAACTTTCTTTATAATTTAATGAGTCATAAATATTTATAGAATGACTAATTTGTATTGATGCTTAGCATATTGACTCATTTAGGCCTAACAAAAATTTCCTAGATAAACTCCACGAGTATATGTTTTTAGGATTACACCCGAAAACACCGCCAGAAATGAACACAGTTATGAATTAATGCAATTTACTGGACATGAGATTTTACCTTAGAAACATATGAATACTGTCTTTAACTTTTCTGGCTTATCTTTTAAAACTAAACCTTTCTATCTAACTTGCCTAAACATAAACTTAAATACATGAGTAGCTACTATTACAGCAAAGTCTCTGCTTAAGTAAATGTTAACGTAATGTCAAACTTGTTTGAATTCAGATGTTTTTCACGAGAAAAAGACTTTTTTGTGTGTGTAAAAATAATTTGAAAAACTGACATGAATAACAAGGTAAAAAAGATATGTATTTACATTTTATATATAGCTTGAAGTAAAATTTTTTTCAGTTTATTACCTCCGACACCGAAGGTGGACGGAGGTTATGTTTTCACCCCTGTGCATGTGTTTGTCAGCAAGATTTCTCGAAAACATCTGAATGGTTTTGGACGAAACTTAATATACATTTGGACTATGATCTAACTAAGAAGTGACTAGTTTTGGAGGGTCAAAATCCAAGGCCACAGCAAGGTCACAAAAATCCAAACAATTCCTATCTGTTAATATGGGAACCAATTTTTTACACTATATCTGCTCTATAGCTCAGTCAAAAATGATCGGATTTTGATGAAACTTGGTGGACATAAGTTTAATATTATTCCTCATTGCCAAAAATGATCAGTGTCCGTTGATAACGACGGACATACGGACACATTTTCGTATTTTTTTTGAAAACCGAATATGATCAACACTGCGTGGCGGAGATGTGCTCTCTACTGAGTTGCCCCTATACAATGTAGTTAAGTGTGCATAAGTGCGATGTGTTAGAAAAGTTTAAATTAATGACAAATAATAAAACCGACTTCTTCCACAGCAACAGTGCTTTTATTACAAAATATCACCGTGATTAACTTCGAGTATATTTATATTATTTTATTTTTGCTGTTATAGTTGGAAGGTGATAATCTTGCGAATTATCGCCAACTTCATGGTTATTATTCTGCTGGCGTCCAGTGCTTATGCTGTCGTGTTGGTTGTCCAGCGATCTCAAGAAGCTGAAGCAGAGTCCAGTTGGTGGAGACAGAATGAGGTGCGAATTTTGTATTTATAGCTATGTTTCTCTCCTTTTGGCCGTTTTACGCGTACGAAACGTTTCGTATTAATGACCATCTCAGAATATTGTAGTTGTATCATAACTACATGTAGAACGTAGAAAAAAATGTATCAATACTGCTTTATGTTGTGATACTCTAAGACTGCTTTTATTTTACAATGGTGAATAAGGCAACTCTCATCATATTATAAACAAAACTCACCTTTAAAATGCAGTGTGAACATTGTTATCCTACCTGTGGTTAAGATCAAAACCATACTTTAAAAAAAGCTGTTAAACATACGTAAATACACAACTGAGACGCAAAAACTGATAAAGTATCCTGTGTTATCGTAGATAAAATACAATAACTTAAAATACGTGCTGTGAAATTCAGTACAACAAATAAAAATTGACAGAAATTTTCTGATATCCAAGAGGAAATACAGTGAGAGACATAAAACAAGGTACAATAATAGTTCGTTTGTACTGTGACAAAGAAGAACTGAATGAAACTCGACGTAAAGTACAAATGTTGCAAAGATAGACCCTTGTGTGAAAACTCTTAAGGTCAAAGGTGACAGCCAAAACAAAATATAGTTAGACATTCTATGATAATTAACTTATATTAAAAACTGCAAAACTCATCATGAAAAACACTTAAATCTAACATCATATGTAAAATAATATCGAAAAACCTGTTGACACGTAATGCAAAACCTCATATTAGTTTTAATACTGTTAAAATATATTTTGGTGTGGAATACTTAGAAACTCGTAATAGCAACCTATGATACTCAATTTAAAACTGATAAGATATACTGTATACTCAACACAAGTTACAAAACTAATAAGATATACTGTGATACTCAACACAAGTTACAAAACTAATAAGATATACTGTGATACTCAACACAAGTTACAAAGCTGATAAGATATACTGTGATACTCAACACAAGTTACAAAACTGATAAGATATACTGTGATACTCAACATAAGTTACAAAACTGGTAAGATATACTGTGATATTCAACATAAGTTACAAACCTGACAAGATGTTCTGTGATACTCAACATAAGTTACAAAACTGATAAGATATACTGTGATACTCAACACAAGTTACAAAACTGATAAGATATACTGTGATACTCAACATAAGTTACAAAATTGATAAGATGTACTATGATACTCAACGTAAATTACAAAACTGATTAGATGTACTATGATACTCAACACAAGTTACAAAGCTGATAAGATATACTGTGATACTCAACATAAGTTACAAAACTGATAAGATGCACTATGATACTCAACATAAGTCACAAAACTGATAAGATATACTGTGATATTCAACATAAGTTACAAAACTGACAAGATGTTCTATGATACTCAACATAAGTTACAAAACTGATAATATATATTGTGATACTCAACATAAGCTACAAAACTGACAAGATGTTCTATGATACTCAACATAAGTTACAAAACTGATAATATATATTGTGATACTCAACATAAGTTACAAAACTGATAAGATGCACTATGATACTCAACATAAGTTATAAAACTGATTAGATGTACTATGATACTCAACATAAGTTACAAAACTGATAAGATATATTATGATATTCAACATAAGTCACAAAACTGATAAGATATATTATGATACTCAACCTAAAGAAAGCCTTTTAAAATGCGTAACATTCGAATACGTTTGTAACAGTTTCTGATACCTGACATTAAATATACAAATTTTAATTATAACTGATGGTGCTCATCTTAAAGACACCATCAAGAAAACGATACCCAAAACCTGTTTTTCACAAGGATAAGAAAATTATAACTAAAACCTGTTATTCACAAGGATAAGAAAATTATACCCAAAACCTGTTATTCTCAGGATAAGAAAATGATCACCAAAACCTGTTATTCTCGGGATAAGAAAACGATACCCAAAACCTGTTATTCTCGGGGATAAGAAAATGATACCCCAAATCTGTTATTCTCGGGATAAGAAAACGATACCCAAAACCTGTTATTCTCGGGGATAAGAAAATTATACCCCAAATCTGTTACTCTCAGGATAAGAAAACGATAACCAAAACCTATTATTCTCAGGATAAGCATTAAAAGACTGACAACAACAAGCTGCAAAAACTGTTATTACAACCTGTGATTGCTGACCAAAACGTTACAGAATAACGTAACTCAACAACTAAGATGTGATTTGCAAATTACATATGTTGTAAGGAACGTTATGTAAAAATGTAATACTTGTTTATCTGTTTAGAGTTTCTGGTTTATAGGTAACGTTCGTCGTTTCTTTCATCTCAATTGTATTTCCCAATCTATTTGAACTGATTGGAATGTTGGAACAATATCATCCACGTGTACAACTTCGATGGCAGCTTGCTCGGTAAGTCGTTTTGGATAGAGATAGACAGTGTACCCTGAAGTATAAACATGTTTAATTAAGGGAAACAGCCAGTACCCAGTGAAAATCATTAATTTCCTCAACGTTTCACCTTACGGCTTTATCAAGACTGCAATTTTAACAGAACAAACGGCTGATGTAATTTAAAATAGCAATGAGTTCTTGGCCTACAGTTTCCTAGACAGAAAGTGCAATGAAAAGGCTTTAGTTACCAAGGACAGAATGACTTCAAATGGTGACTTTTTGTATGTAGATATGGACGTATTAGTACCTTCTGCTTTATTCTTTTCTAAAGTGTGTGTATATACATATATATAATATATTGTGTGTGTGTGTGTATGTATGAGTGACTATAACTACATATACGGTTTACCTCTAAATATTCATTAGATGTGAAGGTTTATATGTCTCATCATTTTGTTTTCGCTTTTAAATTAATATTTTTTCAAGGTGCTTATGTTCTCGTCAGACATTTGTTATTGTTACCTTCTTATTATTGTCAGACGATACATTAGAACGCGTTGATAATATTTTGAATTACATCAGCTGTTTATTCAGTTAAGACTCGGCTTGTGTTATTACGGTGTCTATTCTTGATACAGTCGTATTTATTTGTTTGTTTTAGAACAAAACCACATTGGGCTATCTGCTGTGTCCACCGCGGGAAATCGAACCCTGGATTTTAGCTTTGTAAGTCGGTACAGCTGTCTCACCGGGAGACGATATAGCCATAAGTTGAAACGTTGAGGAAATAAATGATTTTCACTGGGTATTGGCTGTTTCTCTTCATACAATTATTGTTATATTTATGTGTTAACTGCCTCAACAACACAATTTTTTCTCGGTTATTATTAAACGCCATCAAAGGTACCCGCGCCACGCGCGGCATTATTTTCATTGTTTTTATAGGCTGTATGAAAATTAGTTTAATTTTCAGCGAATAGAATTCCTAAAAAAATATAAGTTTTAATTTAAATTTTACGTGTTTCTATAGTCTCTTTTATTCCAAAATGTTTTGCATTTTCGAAAACAACACACTAAAAAACTGATAATTTTCGTAAATAGGTACTAAAGGCTGTAGCATCGGAAAAAATTGAAATGGCTACTGAACTCTCTAATTTTATGTACGAAATTATTTATTACGTGTACTTGAATTTATTCTAATAACTATCGTACTTTTTTCTCCTATCTACTTAGGTACTGTCTATTTATATCACCTATCTTAAATGAAAACGTTTATTTTTACATTATTCCATTGTAATTTAACACTAATCAATAAGGAGAGATCACTTTGTTCTCCTAAATAGTATTTGAATGTTAACTTTATTTGTCTCTTTATACAGAATCCTGATGTTATACTTACTGAATCTGTACACTTTGATTTTTGCTCTTTATGGTAAAGTGGACAAAATGGTAAGTAAAAATTATTCAGTTTATTGTTAGACTCATTGAAAGACAAATATGTGAATTACAATTTAAACATTTTTCATAACGTGAGAAATATCGACGCAGCTTTATTTTGCTGATCTCTTATGTTTCCTAAGGTTTTCAATAATGCATTGTTTTAATAAAGCAAGCATGTATGGAGTATAAACATATTATATGGAGGCAAAAGTATTTAGTACTGATATTTTCCCCCTTTTTATTCTATTGTTCTATCCATTTAGAGATTTGTAATCTAGTTTTAAGCTTGTGATTTAGAAACGCATACTTTTGTCTTCCATCTTGAAACGCATATTGTCGTTAGTGAAAAACCACACAGTAAACCGAACAAACTGTCAGAAGTCTGATATTAGAGAAACTAGTTTCGACACATTCGTGCGTCCTCTTCAGTCTCACGTTTGTCTTCTGGCAGGATAAAAGTGGTCAACTAATTACTATACACGATATTCTGTTCTTTTATTATTATTGCATATTGTTGTCTTCCATTTTTATATAACTTGGAGTTTCGCAGCAAGTTGTTATCTGAAAAAAAAAATACACAAACTTACAAATTCATGAGTATTTTACTATAAACTTAATATCTATAAAGTTGATCATTTTGTTGTTTTTTATATCTGTAACGATTGCAACTGAGTATAAAACTCATGCAATACTACAATTCGGTACATTTTAAACTGTCATAATGAAAACAATGATTATCATTATTGAGTTAACCATTAAAATCTCGGTATGACTTCATCAAATAAAGTTCTATGAGAGATAACTTCAAAGAAAAGCATTTTTGTGACTACTTCAAGTCGATAAGTGATAATAATAAACTTAACCGAGTTATTCTTATAAAGGAAAGTCCAATCATTATTAGAAAGAGTAAATAAACTGCTTTTAAAAGGCTAAGGATAAAATGTTAAGGATTGGTTAAATTTTAACGACATTAAAATATTGAAAGACCAAAAATTTCTAATCGATCTTGGCTAAAACATTTTAGTGAACAATAACTTACTTATAAATCTTCTGCAAAACAATCTTCTGTAACGGAAACGTGAACACACAAAATAACTTACTTTTTTTTTTATTGCAAGATTATTTTTGTAAAAATAACAGAAGAAAAGATAAATTAAGATTGTAATTTATAAAAAAATGTGAATAAACCCGAAACAGTAGAATATCTATGGATATTTGCCCTTGATATAATGATATTAAAATAAGAAATATGGCTCAAGATTTTATAAACCCAAACGTTGTAACATTTTTTTTTTTGCTTCAATACTGAAAATAATTAATAGCAAATAGACAAATAAAATGTTAATAGGAAATGGGGAAAGTAACTTTCAACGCTAATGGGTTTGTATAATAATGCTTTTTTTTTGTTCTACGTAAGGAAATTGTATCAACATTTGAATAAAAACAGTAACATTTAGTTACAAGCACGTTCTTTCAGTAAATGTTTATTTCGTTTTTTGCAGTAAATACACAACTAGAAGAAATTTCACCAGTAATGATCAGAAATGCTAATAGATGATATCAAGCAAACTCGTTTAGACTTGAATAAACTAATTAACCAGCCTCACGTTATAATAGTTTTAATTGTTATATTATAGATTTCCTTTCATTTCACCAAAGGTAAAATTGAAAATATAATATGTGACGTAGAGGCCTAATGCATTCCTTGATTCGCCACACTGCAATTTTCAAGGCTCTTAAGCATAGTTTGGATCAACAAAACAAAGAAATATATTTGATGATACGAAAAACAACGTGTGACATAATCATTAAACAGCTGGTTCGTCGTACAATACCGAATAATAAATTAGGCGCAATAACATAATATTATTCACACAACTAAATTAACTAAAATAACTTTAAAATTCCATAACTATAATGGATTTAATTGTATAAAAACATTATGTGATGGTCATATGTACTGTTTGAAACTTCCGATTTTCACAGACGACAGCACTGTTTGAGTTGAAGACAAATATTTCTACACTGCTGGAACAGAAGACATTTTTATCGACAGTTTTCCCATCGAGCGAGTTTTACCAAACATTGAATACTACGATGGTTGAACCTTACCACACGCCTATTAGCTTAAATCTTCAATTATTACACGCAGAAAACGACAGCGCTCAGCCTAAAACAACAGCCTGTAACTTTACTTTGTTATTGAACTGTACAACTATTATTCTGTCCTGGATTCGAAACGTAGCAGCAGAAAAAAAATTAGGCTTAAATGGAACAAACGAAAGTAAAGATGGATTGATAAACAAGAACGGTTTTTATAATTTCTCTGGAATAGAAGAGGATAATGACGCTGTCGAGTGGCTGAATGTTTGGAACTATACAGATATTAATTTTTCAAATGATGCTACTTTGGTAAAAAACAATAATACAACTCAGACAGATTCGTTCAGAGATGATGTCTTGAATAGAATTCTTAAAACGCCTTTCGCCAATATCAGCGATGTACACAATGACACCTACTCATTAATCCTGAATAAATCATTACAAAATTGGTTAGCTAATCACATTCAAGAAATAGATAGTAAGATAAACGATTCTATATACAATTGCGTTATTTTTATATCAAAATGCATTGAAGGCATAAAAAAAATGTCAGAAAACGACGTCTTTATGTCATCCACGTGGCCTTTCGAGGTAGATCCTCTAGTGACGACTACTAGTAAAACACCAATAGTTTCCTACGATAGTGATGAAGAGTCTACAACCAGCTCATCTACAACAGATCTTATCTTCGCTAATGCATCCACCTTATCAAGCTGCGACGGCTTAGAATGCTTATCTGACGTCACTAAAGGCTCAACACTTAGAAATGAAGTGCCAACAACAACTGCTGAGTGTCTGGGTAGTGAATGTAGTAAAGAACAAGATATCGTTCAACTTATTCTTCATAGCGATGAATCTACTAGAGAACAGCTTAGGAAACTATGCTGGGAGACCATGTTTGGACAGGTAAATAAGTAGGTTACTTACTTTAATCTAAAATGATTATCTGAAACGATGAGCATTTGAAATGGCATTTCTAAAACTTGGCAGTAAAGAGAAATGGGTGGGTTTACGAGAATAATCCTCCAAATTATTGCTGGCGTAGAATGAGTCTTTCAACTAGTTTGTGTATTTCTATATGAAAAAAAAGTTGCAAATCTCAGTGTGGGTTCCGACTGGTTTGATTAATACTACTTGTGTTTGTTATGCTGTCATCAGATTAAATTTTGATTGTTTGTTTTAGCACAAAGCTACACAATAGGTTATCTGCGCGCTGTGCACCGCGAGGGAATCGAACCACAAATTTTAGCGTTGTAAGTCCGTAGACTTACAGAGGACCTTATCAGGTTAAGCTCTTCAGTTTATTGAATTGATGGTACTCTCACAAGTAGTGAAGCTATTAAAACTCAGTTTGGTGTATCATAAAGAAGGAACTACTGTGATAATCGATATGTATATTAAGCTCAAAATTAATATTTTTAAAATGTTAACAAAACTTTAAAGAAATAGTATATTACAAGTTACTGCTTTTACAATAAGTAAGATTGGTTTTTAGAACAGGTACGACGTTTCGATCATTGGTGCTATCATTCTCAAGTACACTTGATAATGATCGCACCAGTGATCGAAAAGTCGTACCTGTTCTAATAACCAATCTTACTTACTGTAAAAGCTATAACTTGTAATAAAATATATTCCATCAGTAAGTAAATTCAAAACGATACTTTAAAGAAATAAATTTTACTTATATTCATTATTAATAACTTGCAAAAATAGAAATAATAGTCCACAGATATATTGGTTCAAAGAATAGTTTTAATGCTAACTATAGGTTTCAGTTAATCATGCAAAATTTAATAATACACATATTTGTATAGTGTTTTAGTGAATATTGATAAATAGTTAGAGTCTAGTTTTATGGATTATTATATCGATTACACTTTATAGTCCAATTATAGCTCATAGTGAGATTAGTAATAGATCTGTTTTTTAACTGGCATGCTATAGCTTTTCAGATGTAACATTTTATGAACAATTTCTAGTGAGATTTTGATCATAGTACAAAACTACAACAATATATTTCATTCAATACTATGATTGAAAAATCAAGCTTTGTGAAAGAACTTCAATATCTAAGTTAGCCCTAGAATTGGCAATGGGGTCCACATCGAACCACTAATTACTGATGGGTTTCATCCAGTTTTGGTCAGTTCTTTACACTGAATGTTGTAACAGTCAAAAACTTAAAATTACTCAATATTATGCTATATGTAGGCCCCACAGATATTGAATGATACATAAACAAGTCGGTAATTGGAGGGTTGAAACATTACTTATAGCAGACGAAACACATTAAGCCACAACGCCCTTATTAACACCGTTATGTGTAGCAGCCAAAACATATTGAATTGCAAGGCCCATATGAACACCTTTGTGTAGCAGGCGTAACATACTCAATTACAAAGTATATATGAACCCCGTTATGTGTACAAGCCTTAACATACTTGTGAAGGATTTACTATTATATATTATTTTAATATCGATGTTTGTTTAAATTATATTTATATGTAGAAATATACATAACTTATACTGTTAAATATGTATTACGAAATTCCCGCCTATTCTTTAAAGTTGTAGAAGATTCTTGAGTGTAAGAATCAACAATATACGTGTGTACGTAATCGCTAGTGTAGCGTTTGTATTGTTGCATAACCTGAAATTTCGAGAAACTCTCAACACGCCTATAAGTATAACCAACGCGCCGCACCTAAAAACAGTATTTATTATTCATTTGATATAGGTGGTGTGCTATAAACTTCGGAAGCTATAACTGTGATTGTTATAACGCTTATTAATCGGGA
>NW_013667612.1:129377-151208 GCF_000517525.1 Limulus polyphemus
ACATCGGACATTAGTAGTTTTACGAAAACATTACCTAACTTCATCGGTGATCAGTGAAGACCACAGAGCTAGCTAGCTCCCTATTAAACGAATTATACCTATATCAACTCGAAATTAACTCACTCATCGTCAACCCTCAATAAGACATCAAGGAAGTTCCAGACCAGAAAGAAGACTTTATATTGTTTGTAACTTTGTAAAATTTTTGTATATAAATTATTGTTTGTAATAACTATTTATAATAACCGTTATTGTAAATTATATTATTGTTTGTATGTTAAAATATATTTGTATTAAAAGAAAGAAATATTGTGTGTATCAATCTTGTTAGCAAATATCATAAATTGGATATATATCGGCATTTATTTAACTACTAAATCTAAATTACAATTTAGCTCAGTTCTGGCTATTTGAAATTGTAATACGTAACATACTAAATAAGAAAGGTCCATATGAGCCCATTTTTGTCCACTACAGGGAATCGAACTCCGGATTTTAGCGTTGTAAGCCCGTAAAATTACCGCTGACCTACTGAGGGATATTAACTATTTCTGTTAGACTTTCGTTAAAAACTTTTTTTATTTTACCCGATGGGATATGTTGTTTTACTATAATAAATTATCAGAAATACTGATATTGTAATTGTATAATTGCTGTATATGAATGAAATCGTATTTCTTATTTACATTTCACTTGAAAAATCAAGTTTGCAAACTTGTTTTAACACGTGTTTACTTAATCGTTTCTTAGTTGTAACACGTGTTGGCCTAATCGTTTTTTTATTTTCGCAAATAAATTAAATATGTTTAAATTCATTAAAAAACTAAAAATACAGTCATAAAAGGTAGTAATATACATGTTTAACATGCAAAAATGATACACATTATTTTATTCAAAAATATGTTGTTTTTCTGCTTCCATAAATCTGGTCCCTTGGAGTTTCAGTCGTAAACTTTTGAGGTTATAACGCTGGGTTCGATCTTAGCGTTGGGTACCGCACAGATAACCTATTGTGGAACTTTCCTTAGCAACGGACAAACGAGTTGTAAATTTAAAAGAAAAAACATAATTCATGCAACTCCAATAAAACAAAATCATATTTATCATATTCCAGTATTTAATATTTTGAGTATGTACTATTATAATACCCTTCTCTGTTCCTTCATCAAATCTCAGTCATTAACTTTTTTTCAGGAACTAGTGAAGTTGACCGTAATGGATTTAATAATGACGATTATCAGCATAATATTAATGGACTTTATACGAGCCATATTCGTGCGCTACGCCAACAACTGTTGGTGCTGGGATTTGGAAAAGAAATTTGTAAGTAGATTGAGAAATGTTTATATTTCTATTTTTAAAGAAAATATTTCAAAAGTTAATGATGACTGATAAGAAATTTAACTTTTTATTTATTCATTTGACGAACGTGAAATTTGTAAAAAATCATTATCTTTTCAAATGTTTTTTTTTCTCTCTTACAAGAATCCCATTGTAAATAAGGAATAGAAGATACTCTTTGATTTGTAGGAATGAATTGATATGCATAGTATCAAGAGCAAGTACATCTACTGGACAAAAACGGCGGTAACTCGAGTTTTGTTAAAAAAAACAACAACAACTAAATGCATAATAGTTCACGAGGTGCTAATGATGAGTTAACTCTGTGAAAAAGTTTTGTACTTTGCTTTTCTAATAAAGATCGAACCTTAAAGTTTATTTCATTATTTTGCATGCGAACTATCGCACTATAAGGTTGTTTATTTATATTTTATATGTTTGCGATATTTGTTAAAACTAGTCTTAAAAATTTAAAAACAAAACTCAGAAAAACTTATCCATATAATTTGACAATACAATGGGATGGTGTAATTTTTGTACAGATAGAAATAATAAATTTTATATATCTATTTAACTACATTCACCATAACAGAAGGAGATTGTTACACATAAGTATATATTTTTGTTGCTTCGGTGAAGTTGATCGTAGCCAACAGGGAGGTTCCGAAAAAAGGAAGAAACTGAGAATGCTCTCCTTGCGTCATTTTTTAGTACTATGAATGCTGAAGTGGCGACAATACGTTCACAAAAACATATCCAAAATATGAAACCTTTATTTTTGGAAAAATATTTTAAGATAGATAAACTTAACATTTCGAAACGTAGAACTAAGTCTACGAATGGCTATCCGAAAAAGAAAAAAACAACAACAAACGAAAGTTACTTATGTAACTGTTACAATAGTGGACTGTTACTTATTCTTTTACCATAAAATTTGAATTTCTGAATTAACTTTATAATTCGCGGTATCATTAAAATTAAAACAAACTATGTACTTAGTGAATCTCTTAAAGCACATGAAAAGTAGAATGACACAACTTGTTTACCCCCAAAACAAGGCTATTTTTAAGTCACGGTTATTTGACCAGTTGATGCTGTTAAAGTGTTGCTTTCATAACGTTTATTTTACGTAGCTTTGACCCCACACTGGCACAGCGGAAAGTCTGCGGGTATATGACGCTAGAAACTGGGTTTCGATACCCGTAATGGGCACAGCGCAGAGAGCTCATTGTGTAGCTTTGTGCTCAACTACAAACAACAAAGCTTAGTATTGTCAGAGATTTGCCGTCAAAGTTTGGCTGCATTGTATATATCAAGACTGTGCCGTGATAAGCGCATTCAGCTTCAAGTTGGTTTAACCCGCTAGCACATCGTCAACTCTTAAAACCAATTTTTTACTCAATAAACATATTCAAAAATTGCTCACGATCCTGAATCTTCTGGAAAGTTGTTGATAAATATATAAAGAAAACAAAGTTCACCGTATAAACAAATGTTGCTAAAAGTAAATGCGTTCAGAGGAGTAAAAATGAAAACTTGCGGTGTGTTAAGCGTTGGTGTTACTTGCTATACAGGCTTTGAAACAACGGTGCCGAAGTTTTGTGTAGTATCTAACGGTATCGAGTTTTTCATCACTAGGTGGCAGGTCACTCATATTAACAATGACAAAATGGTGTCCACTGATCTTTCTATAAATAACTACCTCTATATTCAACCAGGAACGCTATTGTGTAAGAACTGCTCCAATAGTAGGCGTAAGTAAAAATCGTATGTACAACTATCAGTTTTGTTAATATTTTAATAGAGTAAAAACTTTATAATCAAGGCTGAATGGATAAATGCTATGCTTTTGGGACAAATGTTATATGTGTTCTCGATACTGATTATACTTCATGAGAAAAAATATATATATATCTGATAGATTAGAAATAAAAGGCGTAACTTTTTAAAGAAAAGGTAGGAAAATATTCTGTGGCAAACAAAACAAAAAGGTGAGTATTTGTGTAATATGCCACATGGTTCGCTAAGACTAAGAGATCTAGGACTTTCCAGAACCAAACTGTCATTTTCAAGAACCTAATTTTCTTATTTTAACATAGTATGAAATCTACCGTAATTAAATAGCTAAATGCTTATTATATTTCTAAAAAAATGCAGAAACAACTGTAGAAAATGTTCTAGCGTAAACAGCAACACCTGAAATGTCGAAAAACACATATTCCAGCAAAACAAACCGTTAAAAGACATTTTAAGTTACAGCGCGTTGCACATTCACAGTCCCATACTAGGTGGTTAAGGTACTCGACTCGCAATCTGAGGGTCGCGGGTTTGAATCCCCGTCCCACCAAACATGCTCTCCCTTTCAGCCTTGGGGCGTTATAATGTAACGGTCAATCCCACTATTCGTTGGTAAAAGAGTAGCCCAAAGGTTGGCGCTGGGTGGTTATGACTAGCCGCCTTCCTTTTCGTCTTACACTGCTAAATTAGGGATGACCAGCGCAGATAGCCCTCGTGTAACTTTGCGCGAAATTCATAATAAATTAAACTAAAATGCGTTCTATACTTTGATCTTTCCCATCTTTATTTTACTGATAAGTGATCTTCCCGTATTTTATAGAAATCAGCGATGTTTTATGTATGTTTTATTTCAACGATTTCTGTCGTACTTGTAACGGTATACATAAAAATGTGCTATTGTGTATACATTACTCGATACCGTTAATTAAACGATTCGTTTCGGCGTCGTTGCTATTTGTCTTTTTTCTTGTTCTATGACGAATGCAAGAATGCTCTGGTTGGGAATATTGCTAATGTCCTCACTCATAGAAACAGAAGAAAACACTTAAAACCAGTGTTCTCACAGTTTTCAACAAAAAACCTTGTCATCTGTAGCACTTAAGGGCTCATTCCACATTTTAACATACTTAAAAAAGACCTTGTTGTTAGTTTTAATGGCATCAGTTTGCTGTTTCTCATAAACTCTTTGGTATTTGTAAGTTTACTTTTATTTTGGGATAAATTATCGTGGTACATCCTATACGTGTAAACCTTAACATGTACCATTTTTTGCTAATCTATAAATTAGTCCTTAAATTACCGACTTCTTTACATACCGCTCACTATCGGTGAGGTTCACATGTTGTATCATATTAAGTAATTTCATGTTTTTGTTTGTTACAACAATCATTTCCATATAAAATACAAAGGAAACCCAAACAGTAATGAGTGGGATTATATGGCAATATTGAAAGTATTTTTGTTTAAATGTTTTTGTATGATTCATGTTATAAGAAGTCTTCTAACCTACAGCGTTTTACTCTAGTGGGTCAACAATAAGTTTACAGACTTACAAAGCTAAACTTCGGGGTTCGACTCCCCGCAGTAAACAAAGTGTAGATAGTTTGTTGTTTAATTTTGCGCTAAAAAAAGAAAGAAGCAAAACCAAGGAACAGCCTCAAAGACCCCACAAGCGATTTGGTACAATAACACAGTTTGTTTAAAAATCCGTTAGGATCGGACCCCATCGGCAATTCTAGGGTTAATTTTGATGTTTTGAAATAAAATATGTAATTAACTACGGCTTTTCCGGTGGCTCATTGGTAAGTTTTAAATACCTATATAGCTAAACTTTTGGGTTCGATCCCTCTGGTGAGCACAATGCAGATAGCGCATTATGCAGTTTTGATCTTAAACAAAAATAAATTATGTGCGATTTCTTTTGTATTAGCCAGGTTATGGAGATTTCAAAATTGCTGAGAATATTTTGCCACCTTGTCAACAACCAAGGAATGATATGGTAAGTGCTGGATGCCATTTTACAGCAATATTATCTTAAAGAACAGGTTAAAAACCATTATATCTAATGTTACGCGAATATCTTACACATTGTCAACAACCAAGGAATGATATGGTAAGTGCTGGATGCCATTTTACAGCAATATTCTCTTAAAAAACAGGTTAAAAACCATTATATCTAATGTTACGCGAATATCTTACACATTGTCAACAACCAAGGAATGATATGGTAAGTGCTGGATGCCATTTTACAGCAATATTCTCTTAAAAAACAGGTTAAAAACCATTATATCTAATGTTACACTAAATACTTTTATTATATAGGATTATACCAACTACAAAAATAATAAAAAACAGATCAAAAATTCATGTCAAACATAATTATAAGAAATTTAAAACTACGAAGTTAATTTCTTGTTTCTTAATATGAACAGTACTGTTCGTAAAAAAACGTTTTAACAATAGCATCTCGTCAATCTCTTACGTTAAAAAAGTCCTAGCGCATTCGACAGATGCAAAGGTAATTTTTTATTAACTGAAAGAAAAGGATATCTAATTAACAATAGAAAAACAAACAGTCATTTTTTATGCCCAAAATAAATGAAAAATAACAGTTAATACTATATTTTCTTTCTTCCTGTACAATTTTATAATTCGGACAAAACCTGATTCGTTATGTCTGTTATCTTTGCCAGACGACTCCATTTCTTAAGCCTACTTCTAAATACATATTAAAACTCTTATTCATTATGATGAAGATTATTGTTGTTCTACAAATATGAACCTTATAGAAGTTTATTTTAAAAGACTTTACTCAACATTGTTTTCCAGGATGGGTATGTTCTTCAGTCCTGGTCTACCTGCTCTTAACACTGTAAAACTTTGCATTCTGATGTACGTGCGGAGTTGGGCTGTCTTGACTTGTAACATTCCTCATGAAAATGTCTTCAAGGCATCAAGATCAAACAACTTCTACTTCGCACTTCTTCTGATTATGTTGTTCTTGTGCACGCTACCTGTGGGATTTGCAATAGTTTGGCTTGAGCCTTCTTGGCATTGTGGACCTTTCAGGTAAGCTGCGTTATCACAATATTTCAGATTGCTTTATTATTTGTTTAAAATTTCGCGCAAAGCTAAACCAGGGCTATCTGCGCTTATCCGTCTCTAGTTTTGAACTTATATACTAGAAAAGAAGCAGCTTGTCAACAGCAGTAGCAACCGCCAATTTGGGGGCTACTTTTGTCTGACCAAATTGTCGGATTTGACAATCATTCTTATAGCGCACTCACAATTTCAAAGAGCGGAGCGCGTTTTTACAAGAATGGAGCGCGAATATAAACTTTTAGATTCACAGTTAAGGCATTGTAACATATAGGCTACGCCCTGCCCTCTACGCATGTCAGGTACTAAAGTCACTCTAATAACGTACGGAAGCGTAAGTATACGTTTTCTAAAACGTTAGCCCGGTATGGCCAGGTGGTTAGGGCGCTCGACTCGTAATCTGTTGGTCGCGGATTCGAACCCCCGTCACACCAAACATGCTCGCCCTTTCCGCCTGCGAGGACATTATAATGTAACGGTCAACCCTACTATTAGTTGGTAAAAGAGTAACCCAAGAGTTGGCGGTGGGTGGCTAGTGCAGATAGCCCTCGCGAAATTCATAATAAACCAAACCTAAAACGTTCATATTATCTATGTATAAAGAGATGAAAATGAATAGAATACAGCATCAAGAATTGTCATGACTGATAAAGTCCGTAGGGAGGCTGGTAATTGATTTGAACTTAACTTGATCGCGGATGTGACTTAATGTCAGAATCTTAGAAAGCTAAGTGCATATATGACTTTTAAGTGAAAAAAAAAAGAAAGTAGTTAAGTTTTATTTATAGCTGCTTGGTGTGAGAATTTTTTTTTTCTGAATAATTTGCTGAAAATACTGTCAGCGTCTGTACGAGAACCTCTTAGTTCTCAATGAAACTTTTCTCTGCACTTTGAAATTTTGAACGCATTTGTAAATTTACGGTACACCGATATGCTTTTTAATGTAATATGCTACACTCATATTAATGATTTTATATTTTATCAACTAGATATTCTTGCGATGATATTTTTGAGCAGGTAGCGCACGCGAAATTATTCTACAAAAAATCGCGAAGATAAGTAAATCAATAGCAGTATTATTAATTACTAAACAAATGTTTTTCTGGAGGATACTTGATCACCCTGAAATCACTGAAATAACAAAGTGTATAAAATAAAAACTTTTAAATTTAAATGATAGGTTTTATCTATTTTTTTTTCTGTGAAATATCAGCTGTAAAAGAATATTATGAAGTTAATGTATTTATGTAGAAATTGTAAGCTTTTTTATATTTTAAGAAATTATTACTTTGTTTGATGTTTAATTTTTTAAAAATAAGCATGTGATTCACAAACGTTGGATCGGCCGTTTATTTTGAAAGAAACCGTTAAAATATTTCGTGCAAAGCTATACAAAGCGCCTCTCTGTCTACCCCGGGGAATCGAACCCATGATTTTAACATTATAAGTCTGTAAACTTATCGCTGTCTCATTGTGCTAGGCTTATTATATCATAATGATACATATAACACCAAAAAGCTATTTAATACCCAGTCTGCGAGTTAATCAGACCGAATTCTGGGAATTGGGTAGGCTATAGGGAGTATCGCGGTCTCCGATATTCAAGTTAGAACCAAGAAAAAATGTACTCAGATAAAGGACTCAATCTATCAACCTTAAAAACCACACTTAACCCCCCCCCCCCAAAAAAAAATCACCTATTAATAGTGCTCGTGCACGAAGATGGAGAATTTAGGAAATTGGCCAGAATCTGTTTCTCTTGTACAAAATAGTAGAAGTGTGCATGTTCATGCAGGTACTGCACCTAGCCATCTTATGGCGGCAAGACCTCGGTTATCTCTATTGATACAACTCGCTAAAATCGTGGAGGCCCGGCATGGCCAGGTGGTTAGGGCGCTCGACTCGCAATCTGCGGGTCGCGGGTTCGAATCCCCGTCACACCAAACATCTCGCCCTTTCAGCCGTGGGGGCGTTATAACGTGACGGTCAATCCCACTATTCGTTGGTAAAAGAGTAGCCCAAGAGTTGGCGGTGGGTGGTGATGACTAGCTGCCTTCCCTCTAGTCTTACACTGCTAAATTAGGGACGGCTAGCGCAGATAGCCCTCGAAAGTGCCGGAAATCTTTGTTTCGGAATCAACCCACCAAGCTTGTCTCCTAGATTGGGTGTTAAAGTAAGTTAACCTCTACCACAGAAATAAATCCGTTAAACAATTTAACCTCCTAGAGATACATCTAATCAGCATTTAACGTTGTCTTTTACCAGTGGTTATGGCCGTATCTACCGAGTATTCACAAGCTACCTCAGGAATGTTCTTCCTTCCTGGATGAATAATATCATTGAGTATCTTACGTCACCAGGATTGGTAATTCCACTTCTTTTGTTGCTCGTGTAAGTGAATCATTATCATTTGTGATGATTTCATAACTTTAATACTTTATTAAATTGCTGTGTCATGCATGAATAAAAACGTCTGTCTTTAAAAAAAAAATCTTTTATTGCGAATCTAATATAGTAATAATTGACTGTAATCTCATTTTAGAAAAAATTCAGAAAATTGTAATTATATTTTTTAATATTAAATTTCTGTAATTTGATATGTTTGTTGTTGTTCCACTAGAGGCCGTCACTTGTGTTTAAATTGTTGTGTCCGCGATAATTGTTAAATTATTTCACTCACGAAAATATTACTTACTCTCTACTCGTAAAACTTCCCGCCAAGAATCTAAACCTGATAATGAAACTAAAAAAATAGAAATAAAAACTGTGATGTAAATGTTCTAAAACCGCATGATTTCATAAAATAAAACTCTTCTTTATCAATAATTCGACATATTTCTTAAATAACGAACTTATAAACATTATTTCAATTTTTCATGATTACCAGTCAGGTCTAAAAATTCTTTGACGTCATCAAACAATTGGATGACCTTTCTTGACTTTAAATGTAATGTGACCGTATCCTGTTTGAGTTATCCACTTCAAACTAACTTAGACGCCAGCTGTGGTAAATCCAAATTTGCTTGAAACCAGTTCCAGCTAGAACGAGTGAAAAGAAACTTTCCAGACTGTGTGTTTGTTTTTTAGAGCAAAGCCACATTGGGCTATCTACTGTGTCCACCGCGAAGAATCGAACCCCGGATTTTAGCGTTATAAGTCCATAGATATACCGCTGTTACCTTTTAATTTTTTTTAAGGGTATGGTGTTTATCAAAGGATTTTCGTGAAAAAAATCTCTTTGTCTCTTGAGTTTTGAACAAATGACGTAACAGGGCAAACCCTTCCACCAAGCATCCTAATGACAAAAGCTATAGATGTGATAACTAAACAAGTCTGAACAAGTATAAACAAACACTCTTTATACGAGTAAAATATAACAAAATGGAATATCTTCAGCTTTATCAAGACTTTCTTGCTCATTTTTTCTAATTTTCGGACATCTACTATCGTAGAGTTTTGTCACAGCTATTCAAGGTTGCACCACGTGCTTGACTGTTACGTTTTCCTTTTTTCTAATCAGTAAACAATTCTAAGTCAACTTGCAGTGGTTGTAATGTTGATAAGAAAAAAAACTGGCTAATATGATTTAATACACGTGCTTACCACTTGTTAACTTCCGATTTTGTCTTACTAGTGTTAAAGTATTCGCGTTTTCTGCAGATACAAATATGGACACATACTTTAAGCACATACTTTGCATTTTTATCAAATATAGCGTTTTCTGCCCTAGATAATAAACAACATAAAAAATCACAGTGCAAAATATGTGTCTTCGAACTTCTCACAACATGTAAGGAGTTTATATTCATAAAAAAAATAAACTAAAAATTATCTATGCATGGATAACTTTTTGGAAAACGAAATTGGTTATTTAATTTGGTTACCCTTACACGTACTAGCTCACCACACTTAATTTTTGCGTTAATTCAGGTAACTGATTACCACTTGTTCTGGTTACAATACCTTACAATATGTTCCCTGTAGTCGTCCTTTTTCACAACCACGGAAAAGTACTTAGAGGTGTAACCATAAACATTTTTTTTTTCAACTCGTGACCTTACAGTAATGAATAATTTGTAAAGGAAAACTGTATAAAAAACTTAATTACGTGCATAATATAGCTAAAGGCTTAATGGCAGACACTACAGGTGCCATGCCCAACCTAGCTAGGCATGATAGATGCCTTGTTAGGTGATACGTTCTGAGGAAGACGAAAGAAGGAACATTGGAAATACTCTTTGAAAGTATACAGTATGAACGAAATACTTTGCTAAAAATGTAACTTAACGAGTTACAAAATATGCTATTCGTCAAGTTATAGAGAAATAAAGGAGTCATTAAGGGTGACAGTGAACGGAAAAATCTCCATTGAATGTATATATACGCTTGGTTTGTTGGTAACACTCAAACTGCCTCAATGGTTATAGAGTTCCCGAACCTCAAGCGGAAGTCTACTAAAATTATTGCGTTTAACAATAGCTGTTTTGAAGTTGACTTTAACTGCATTATTCAGTTTTAAATCCACGACTATCACAGTAAACTAAATAGATGCCCCCTCCCCCAGTGGCTCAGCGGGAAGTCAGGTTTCGGTATCTTGGTGGGCACAGCACAGAAAGTCCATTTTGTAACTTTATGCTTAATAACAAACAAGCTAATAAACATTGCAGCTCTGGTTTCTCAACCGGTTTCAGTTTAGAAAAATAGAATAACTACACCTGTCCTACGAACGGAAAAATTAAATCTATAACACGCCTGTTTGAAATCAGTACTGCAAATCGACAACTTTTTTTATTTAACTTTTGTTGAGAAATATGGGAAAAAATATATTTCAATGCTATTGGTATTGTATTTACTTCAGAATGACCTTATGTCGATAAACAGGTAATACCAGGCACCTTTTCCGTTCGTTATTACGAGATAAAGATAAAAACAAAGTGAAAATAACAAAATATTAACAATAAAAGAATGACACAAATTGTTTAGTGAAATTCAGTTGTGTTCCAAGTTTGTAGTTCTGTATATATATATATATTTCTTAATGTCTAAAATATTTGTATTGCTATTTATTTTACTTGTGTAAGATTTGCATGAATGTAAGTATTGATAAACTGAAAGTTTCGGGAGATATAATAACTTCACAACCTAATTTTTCTTAACAACTCTGCTTTCCTTCACTGACACAATTATCAAGTTGATAAAATTATTTGTAAAAAAGAAAGAAAAGATAAACTTTCAGCCAAATACTAATTCGAATTCTGCCAAAGATTTGTGGCTTACGGTAAATTTGATATATATATATATTTAACAAATCGGCTGATTCTCAAATACGCCTTTGTAGTTTAAAAGATATGGATTTGTTTGTTTATTGTTAAGCACAGAACTATTCAATGGGCTATCTGTTATTTGCCCAACGCTGGTATCAAACCCCGCTTTTTTTTAGCGTTATAATATCTCGGGCTTGCCGCTGAGCCACTGGAAGTTAGAGAGAGAGAGAGATATTTGCGACTCTTACCTATTCCCGGATGTATGAAGTCGGTGTTAAAGCGTTAACTTTTGCAACAGTATAAATAGATATGCTTACAATACAGTGACGTAAAGTGATTCGTGAAACATGTGTCTTCCAGGTTAATAATTTATTACCTGATATCGTTGACTGGTTCACTTCGTGAGGCCAATAATGATTTAAAGATACAGCTACGAAGGGTAAGTTTGATGGATTTATGTGGAGAAGGTATGTGAAAATAAAATATGATATAGAGATTTTTGGAAAGTTATTTATGTGGTTTTGTAACGTTATCGTGTACAAGATGTGTTCGGATATTCCCGTAAAATTACTCCCATCCAAATGTCAGAACTGCTGCTGCCCATGTTCAAAATTATAACTGCACAGGAAAGAGTAAAATTAGTGTTGCTAGATATAGTTTCAAATGTTTTAACACAACAGGTTTACCTTTCAAAACATTCCAACAATGTAAATAGTATTATGATTTTTAAATTTAAAATGGCGGAAATGTTATTAACACGCTAAACCTAATAGCCTAAAGATTGTTATGATAATATTAATACAAGCTCATATATACAATGAAATCAAGCAGCACATTGAACTCTGCAGGATTTTATAGGAACCAATACGGTATAATATATATTTTTTTGCTATTCTAAGTTTACAACTCAGTAAAATTGTTTTGAATGACGATGATCGTGGAAAGTTGCTTACGGTTCACTCAGAGGCGCCCCCTGAAAAATCTACTGATCACATATTATTTTTCAGCTTTTATATATATAATAAACTCGTTTTGTATCATTTAATAAAAAATAAAATAAAACTTGTATAAATACTATTACATTTGATTTGTTTTAACGACAGTTTTATTAAAAAAATAGATAAATTTCAGCTTTTTAATTTATTGCCCCCTAAAATTTTCTGCCCCCAGTGAGTGGAAAACCTGGCTATGCCACTGGATTAATTGTTTTTCCTCTTCTGAGAGTTTCATATATATGCATTACTATATCTGTTGATTTATTATATGTACTACTTAGTTATCTAATGGCATGTCCATATACAGCAACGTTTTTTTAAATTATTGCAATGATTTATATATCCAAAACACACGTGTTTACGTTATAAGTTTCAATAAGTTTGTAGATGTTTCATCACTTCAATCGAACTCAACACATTCAGCATAAGTTTTATACTTTTTAATGAGTTAGTAATTAACTACATTTTGAACCATTTTAGGAGAGATCACATGAGAAGGAGGCCTCGAATGATGCTAATGGTGAGTATATTTTATTTCCTGAACACATTTGTACTCGTAGAATAAAATTTGCTGTCTGTCATTACAATAGTGCTCGGAACAAACATAATTTAATGTAGGTGTAGAACCACTGCTAGCTCTGATTCTTGTGTAAATAAATATATTTCACCGACTTAGGTGTTTAGGAGAATAACAACCTCTGTTTGTTATTATCAACAACTTTTTAATGTCACATAGTCAAACAAATGTATTAGGTAAGTAAATCATAGCACCTACCTCCACCCCCACCCCCAGTAGCACAGCGGTATGTCTGCGGACTTACACTGCTAAAATCCAGGTTTCGATATTCGTGGTGGGCAGAGTACAGATAGCTCATTGTATAGCTTTGTGCTTAACAACAACAACACACTCCACCCCTAATAAACGAAAACCTTGCATATTCATTAAGAAATGCAGTAACGTGCTTTTTTATAGTACAGTTTTTTTGATAGCAATATTTCTCTTGAGGCTTGATTAAAGAAAGTATACATATTAAGAACGAAAATCTAAGCTTCAATAGAAATTCAAACTCGTTCCCCCTTGCTTTATTCAAATAGTCCTCTCTTCTTTCTTTTTTTTTAAACTGGAATGTTTATCATTTTCTAACACTATTTATTGTATTTTTATATTAGTAATTATACTAAAGATTATTCAGTTTGTTATTTTTCATAGATTTGCTGAAGATGGAATATATGTAATTCCGAAAAGTTCATTAAAGATGTTTACAATTATTGCCGTGGCTCTACTATTGATTATCTGACCTGATGATGTTATAATGGTTTGAAAACAAACGTTTTTAGCAGGAAAGAACAGTTTTTTTTTGTTTTTTTTAAGAACATAACTACTCAATGAGCTATCTTTGTTCTGCCCACTGCAGACATCGAAACACTATTTTTAGTGTTATAACCCCTCAAACTTACCGATGATCCACTGGGGGCTGGAAAGGACAGAAACGGGGTGCTATCACAATGTTGCAAAAAAAATAAATAAACTTTTAAAACAGGAAGGGATATAAATTAAGATATTGTTATGATATTCCATGTAAAGAAGTTGGGACAGAAGCTAGAACATTGTCACAATATTGTTATGATATTCCGTTTAAAGAAGTTGGGACAGAAGCTAGAACATTGTCACAATATTGTTATGATATTCCATTTAAAGAAGTTGGGACAGAAGCTAGAACATTGTCACAATATTTCAAAAACTTTCTTCAACAGAAGGAGACCAAACTAGAGATGATGAAATAATGCTCTAATTGACGTTTCTTTAGCAGGAAAGGAAGGTGGAGGAGGAGACAAAACCCTGGCTAATAAATGGTTAATCACAAAAAATATATTGCCTGTGTTACCCACATGTAACAAATTCCGAGAACTAAATCATCTGACCGAAACTGAAATCGAACAAGAGGACGAAGAGTCACATACGACAGGTAGTGAACCAAAAATCTTAGCGTGTCTGTTCATATTATTTATTTATGAAATATATCACAATCAGTAAATATATTCAGAAAACAATACATATATTTGTAATATGAATTGTAATGGAGTCGATCAGAAGGAAAATCGACCAGTTATCATAAACCAGCTAATATTTTAACATAATTTAAATGTAGATTAATAAAACTATTATTCTATATTCCTTTATTATATGTAAGAAAAAGTTACTACGTAATTAGGAACGAGTACATACAAAATGAACCAGGAAAACACATGGTTCAACTTTTTATTCAACGTTTATGTAACTCATTTAAAATTATAATTACCTAATCATGGCAATTTTTCTTATTCTTATTGTATATCAACGAACCGACAAATATTGTGTATCTTATGGAGCCAAATCTTTTAGGGAAAATAGGCTATAAAAGAAGAGAAAGATAATTCCAGACGTCATCTTTAGAATCTTAAATAGCGGTAAAAGATTTAAGAGCTTAGAAAATGTTTACAGAAAGTTATTATATTAAGTTTATTAGAAAATCCATTAAAGAAGGCAACAAAGTAAGTGTTTTTTGCACTTACAAACTAAAACCATGTCAAAGAAAATCCCAAGCCTGATGATCGTGGGGTATGTCAGTAAATCCATTAGAAGGGCTATACAGAACCTCTAAGCGATGAATTCATATGCTGATATCTTTGTATACGCTGCTAATTGACTTACAAGTTATTTAAGTTAACTAAAGCGTTCTTGTTCGGACACGTAATGCTTGAACTGTACTCTAAACACGTTTAACATGTCTATCTGAACTAAAAGTTAGTGGAATTCTTGAGACCATGTAGAACAACTCTTGTCATAACTCAAGCTCTGTTCTTATATTGTTTCAGAAGTCACGTAGGTCATTCTAGAATTTTTCTTTTGAGTTTTGAACTTCCCACTTGGAACATCATCGTTTTTACTGGCCAGTGAAATCTATCGTAAGATTATTGATTAGACATATCATTCTAAATCATATAGAACAATATGAACAAAAGTAATATAACTTTCTTACAACTGTCATGTTCTAATAAACTTTATGACATTTGCAACTTAAACGGCACCTAATGGGATAAATGTTCTAAACAGTCAAATCAAATTTTTTCAAGGTTTAGAAAAAGCTTTCCCTAAACTAAAACTGCTGGCCAGATACATGAGTACTCTCTTATTCTAATAGAGTGATTTACTGTCAATTTTTCAGACACATCTGTCAAAAGACAAGTGCAGTACCCGTTGCGAACTGAGGAAAACCATTTAGACTCACCAAGTCATCGTCTTAATGATCATAATAGGTTAGTATCAAAGAACGTTTTATTCATATAAAAACGTAGTTGTTGTTTACCATTGAACAGATTTGTATATTTGTTTCTGTACTACGTGAAAAGATATACAAGGGCTGCTTGCCCATAGTCATTCTTCATTTTGAACTTGTAGACTAAAAGAAAGGCAGTTAGTCAACAGCACCCACCGCCAACTCTTGGACTACTTACATAAGAGTGGCCTAAGTGTTAACAGTGGTTGCTACTGACTAGCTGCTTTCCCTCTAGTTTATCAGTTCTAAATAAGAGACGGCTGGGCGCAGATAATACTAATAATTTCGTAAAAAGATACTTATAGAATGTGTAATCAAGTAAAAATGCACAAGTGAGCTAAGATGCTGTAAAAAAAAAGGGTTTCTATAGCGGCTGGTAATGCTGTAGGGACAAACATAAAAAAACGTAACTGGATTTATGCTTAAACACGATCATATCAGTAAGAAATTAAGTTATGACGTGAAGAGCGAAACGATATGTTTGCCTGATAATACAGGGGTTGAGTACGTTATATTAAAACGATTTTGGAGCCTCAGTACGTCGTTACAGTCCATTTCGCTTTACCCAGTCATGCTCCGTCTAACGACCATGATCCTTGACAATAGTCCTACAGCTTAGATAGTTCCGTCTTAAGGCTGCCATGTCTAAAGCACACCCCTTCTTTTTTCAGGCTTTCCATAAGCCATCTAGTGTACGAATACGACATTTTTCCAGCATTTGCTTCAACAGTCCAATCGCACAAAAATCCATAAGCGCCACATCCTGTGAAATAGCATGAACACCCGTCTCATTCTCTAGCTGTCTGAGGTATGCGACGGTTGAACAATATATCCTGGAAGCAACTTATTTACACGTGACTCTGTCGCTTTTCCAGGTGGAGATTCTTTTTAATTACGTTGCATGTTATTTCATTATTTAAAGTTGCTGATGACATTAAAATTGTGGGTGTTGCAGGCTGTGATAAAAACGCTACTGCCTTAAAAAGGGATTTGACTATTTGGTGATTTGGGCGAACAAATGTAAGATGGATTTTAATCATAATAAATGCAAGGTATTGCATGTGGGATATCACAATTTGAATTATCAGTATAATTTTGATGGGAATGACCTTAAAAGTGTTATGGAAGAAAATGATTCTGGTATTCCGGTTGATCAGTCTCTTAAGCTATACAAATAATGTTTGTTTCTAGTGGCAGGACAAATATGATTTTAGGTTGTGTCTACAGAAGCACTGAATAGTAGTCTAAAAATATTATAATGTCCTTGTATAGGTCATTGTTGGTTAGGACATATTTTGAGTATTGTGTTTAGTCTTGGGCTTCTTACCTCAGAAGGAACATAAAACTATCTTATAACGATGGGTTAAGATCTCTGAAATTGTTATCTGTGGAGAAAAAAAAAGAGTTAGAGGGTATTTGATTGAGGGTTTAAGATTGGTAAGGGAATTGATAGTGTTGAAGCATCATCTTTTCCATATTTAATGGTGAGAATGGTAACACTAAGAGAAGCGAATATAAATTTTGAGATGGAATAAATCATCTTCATCTGAGACAATCTTATATTTCTAACATGGTGCTTGGGGACGAGTTGCCTTCAGTAGTGGTGGATGCAGCTAACTTAAGGGAAAGCTTAATAAATATTTGAATGAAAAGTGTTGGTTTTGATGTGTTTTTTAAGAGTTTATTTTAACTTACAGCCTAGATGTACCAAAAGATCCCTTGCTGTCCTTTAATTTAATTTTATGTTATATTGTCTAAGGCACGTAGACGGCTTTTGCTATTGATTTTTATGTTCAGGTGTTTTCTCATGTTACAAGACACCAGAGCCAAGATACGACTTATCGCAGATCTTTTCCGAGGTGGGCGTGTACCTCAAGTTGATCCATATTACTTTGGTATCCGGTGTTATTAAGTACAAAGGATATTCCCGCCTTGAAAATCTTAAATCCCCAATGTAAGTGTATGGATATTTTTCGTCCAACAGGGCTGTTACATGCACTTACCAAAAGTGATCAGTTTTTGATGGTATCATACTACCTCAATGAAACCCCCAAACACTGTCAAAAGTTCTTATACATGCCATTCCACCGTAACATTATGTCGGCTGTATTTGACACGCGACTTGTTGATTTGCATATTCAACATTGTTTTAATACAATGTACCCAACCCTGTGTAGCATCCGCCATCTTACCTGAGTGTGATTTATTCATTTAAGTTATTGTTTTTTACTCCGTTTATTTCCAGAATTACAGAAGAAAGTCCCAGAAGAGGAGGAGACGGGGGAACTGTTCCTCTTATCACTATCAGTCATCCTATAGAAAAACACACTGACATTAACAAAACACTAAGTTTGCCTCACCAATGTAGTACAGATAGTACGGGTGAGTTTTTTTTTTGTTTATTTGTTCTTAAGCGCAAAACTACATAATGAACTATCTGTACTCTGCCCATCACAACCCGATTTTTAGCGTTATAAGCACTCAGACTTACCCGCTGAGCCATTGGGGGACGGTGGGTAGTCACATGCTCATTGCTTTTTCCCATAGGTTTTATAAAAAAACGCCCTGAGACACAGTTCTAATAGTTATCGGTTTAGTATATGGTCCTAAATGTTAACTATTATCGTAAATAAGCACCAGTTATTAAATTATTTCCACCGGAAGAGCTATTAAAATCCGACTAAAATTATCACGGTTAGTAATAAATAGTTTTAATTATTAGTAATAACAAAAGATTCTATGACCACTTCGTCCTAGGTCATCAGTTGGGCACCCTCTATGCTAACAGTGTTTTCGGTCTTAACACAATATTTTAGCGTTGTAAGTTAGCAAACTTATCAGTGTCCCCCCGGGAAACAATCAGAGAGGAACAACATTTCTTGTTATTTATTTGAATAAATATTACTTCTTGATCGTTGTGTTCTGTAAGAGATCTGTAACAAACACAGTTTAAGTTAATAATGAATATTATAACATGCTGCTCTCTCTGTAACTCGTGATTTGTATGTAAGATATGTATTGATATATCACAAAATACTAGGCTAGTATTATAAAAAAAAATGTTTAAGAAATAGGGATATACTAATTCCAAAGATATTGTGTTTTCGAACATTCTCGTATATAAAACAAGCATTGTTTGCGTCTGATTAGCTATCATGCATGAATTCTCCAAGTCTCCTCGTAAATTAATACAACTAATTTACCCGCGCTCCGCTTCGGGATTCATACACCCATTTCTGATTTGGAAAGACCTCAATGCATCGTTCATACTCCTCCATTATCCCAAGTTACTTCTATAAGAACCCCAATGGTTCCGCACACGAACAAAAACCCCGTTATAACACTCACACATGGTATCTCATCACGTGTGCCAAGCTTGTTTGGTCCCTATAGCTTGTACGTGTATGCAAACAGTTTTAAACATGGCGACCACGGGATCTCATGGCAGACTCTTACTCAACGACACTATGCCTAGACTTCCATCATACCGGGGTGACCTTCCGGGGGACGTTTCCAGCACAATCAAAATAGGTAGAATTTAATGTATCAACTTAACACTCAAATATGTACACACACACACATAGACAGTGTAAGTTCAAACTGTGTTTAATTAATGTTCACTTAGAAATATAACAGCATTTAGAATCGCAATTGAGAAAAAGCAGGGTTGATTCATAAAAACGACATTGCAAAAGCCGAATTAGTAATTTTTATTAAATAAGGTTTGTGATGATTAGAGCGTGTCTTACGTACAGTGAATAGTCTCCTAAGTATACTTAGACACTTTTATTCACAGATTTATTGTACAAGTTGTGACGGGCCTAGTTTTCGTATTGTGAATTCGTGGCATCATTATTCGTTGTCTGTTGCTGCACAAACGCGTCCCTCACTTCGGCGCCGTGGTAATAAGAGTGATAGTCAAATTCCATTATTCTGTCAGGGAAGGTTGCTCTAAGAGTGTTGTTGACTAGATACCTTCCTGCTAGTGCATTACATCACCGCTATGTGAATATAGTTCTTTCTATGCAGCTTTGCAGGAAAATTCTGAAACAAACAAATTATACAAGTGTCACAAAATTGAAGAAAAACAAAGATAATCGTACGTTTCAGATCTGTACCTGATGATACCTTTACTGGCAAAACCATGGTCGTGAAAAAATGAAGTTTTTGTGAAACCTACAATTGTCTTAGTTTTTCTTCAATTCTGTAATTATGAAGTTTCACCAAGTACCGACGGTTTCAAGTATTAATTATATATACAAGTATCAAATAATTAAGCATGTTTTTTCTCTACTTGCAATGAACGTATTTCGTATGAGATTATATTGACACTTTGGAATATCTAACACGTGTTTTTTTTTCACACCCTATTTATGTTAAGTTGTACTAAAAGTAATATATTAAATAAAGAAAATGTATTATATCAAATCTTATTCTAATAATAATAATAGTTATTTTTCATTATTGTCGGTTTGTCGGAAATCTAAGCCTCATACTTAAATATACACTAAGTTAAGTATTTACAGCTTCGATCTGTGAAACATAAACATTTTCAATGAGTGGATAACATCGTTATTTTCAGGTTTAGTTCTGTCTTTTATACGTATGTCAACTTCTTACAGGATCGGTCAGAGCACACAGTCCAGAACAAACTGAAATGACAGAAACATCTACCGGAAATAATCATTCGATAGTTGAAGATGAAGAAATGAAGTCCGAAACAGAGTTTTCTACAAATAAAATAAAAAACGAGAATTATAATATTACGTATCACCAGGGTGCAGAAAACGATGAGATAGTAGATAACGTTAATCACGGACATCCTCTAACCACACAAGTTCCAATACAAAACAATCACGTTTATGTTTCAAAGGATCAGGGAAGTGTTGAGTTGGCTGACAACACACCTGTAGATATAGACACTCTATGTAATAACCTGTCGCATACTTCAGCAATTCCAACAGCGCATGAAAACAATCAAAATAATACAATGAGTAAAGATTTGGCGTCAACAGTGCAGAACTCTGACAGGTGTTACGAACTTGAAGGCCTTTCACCTGTAAGCCAATCAGAAATGCTCAATTCGTCAGAGTTGACTGAAGTTAATGTTACACACTTACAACCAAGTCTAGGAGACGTTTCGGAGTTGCCTACTTACTGTACTAATACCGAGAATGAGCAACCAGAGCACCCTAATCAAGCCAGTGAAATCAGCACCCTTCACCTTGCAATTCCTACACCTGAACCTGTGCCAGAAACGCACGCGACTCCACTGGAAACAAGCTTAATACAAAGTTCAAGGACAGAAGAAGGTTCAACACCAGTGGACACACTGCTATGGTAATGTATGCATAACTTCTTATAACCCTTAACTATTCTTCCGAATCGATTTTTTTCTTCTTCCGGGTCTATATAGACCTAGCGGGGAAAACGTTCATACCTTTTTTATTGAAATGATTATAATATAAAACCGAGCATAACTTCTTATAACCCTTAACTATTCTTCCTAATCGATTTTTTTCTTCTTCGGGTCTATATAGACCTAACGGGGAAAACGTTCATACCTTTTTTATTGAAATGATTATAATATAAAACCGAGCATAACTTCTTATAACCCTTAACTGTTCTTCCGAATCGATTTTTTTTCTTCTTTCGGGTCTATATAGATCTAACGGGGAAAACGTTCATACCTTTTTTATTGAAATGATTATAATATAAAACCGAGCAGTTTTATTTTGTGTCTCAGTTCTAGTTGAATCAAACAAGATATTCAGAAATGTTTTGTTATCAAACAACCCCTCCTAGTTACTTAGTATCTGGCCTTAGCATTACTTGAATGAGTTTACTTGGTTCATTTGAAGTCATTATGAATTTTCACTGACGTTTGAAAAAGTTGCAAGGTTATCCTTTTTAAGCCTTAGATTTTCAGGAACAAGAATATAATATACCGTATTTTTCGGTGTATAAGACGCACTTTTTTTACCCCAAAATTTGATATCAAAATCTGCTTGCGTCCTA
>NW_013667612.1:152033-160674 GCF_000517525.1 Limulus polyphemus
GTCTTCAAAATAAGGGTGCGTCTTGTACACCGGTGATTCTTATATTCCGAAAAATACGGTATTAGGTGTTTCTGTCAAATATGAAGATATGCTTCTTACTTGTACTTGCTTACTGTGTCATCGAATTAATTCGGATTAAAAACTTCATTACCTCACCGGTAGTAATCTGTTGCCTTAGCTGTAACTGTTGATATTATCCTACTCTGAACGGTGGGACTGTTGTTTCTTGTTGATGGCACTACAGGGGGATCAGATCATTGGTATTTAGGTCTTGAAGACCTGGGAGGGTCAGGTACTCATTAGACCTCTTCCTCCCTCCTGAACTGTTGTTATTTAGTGTGCTATTGATTTGGGGTTTGGTAAGATGCTTTGAATGTCTATTTATTGCTCTTGCTACTTTCTTTTTCAGGACCATGTCCGTTTATGTTACCTGATTAATTATTTGTTTTAATTAGTTATGTTAACTGTGCGATTGTGTTCTGTGACGTTTGTGGAACGAGTAATTGTATGATCTGTGGTAGTGGGGGGGTAAGGTGTTCGATATCTATTTTAATAATGAGTGTGATGCAGTCCTCTTGGGTTTCTGTATTGTGCTAGGAATTCATATATATATGGTACTAAATGTGCATTCAACATTACTATTTTCTTTTCCCTGTTCAGCTATTATTTTGAACATGAAATGCAGTGCTGTCACCTAGTGGATGTAATTTTGTTGCTGTTTTTTCATCTTAGTGCCAAGTTATAGTTTTTATTTACGATTTCGTTTTTCCCTGTTCAGCTATTTATTTAAACATGAATTGCAGTGCTAGTGGATGTAATTTTGTTTTTTATCTTAGTGCCAAGTTATAGTTTTTGTCAAATTACTAGTTTTAACTGTGAGTGTTCCTCGTTGAAAAATCGGTTTAATAATTCTCGGACATTTTATGTATGATACAGAGTTAACTATATTTTGTTTATACTCATGTGGTTTTCTTAGATACGTGCACTTTATTTCGAGGTAAACTGCTCACCGGTATTATATAAGCAGATGTATTAACCATCTACTGGTCCTTAAGCTAACGAGGTGTGGGCCTTATGCATGTAGCAACTAGAAAATGCAAGATATTTAATTCGTCCATCTATACGTTTGTTTGTTTGTTTTTTTAATTTCGCGCAAAGCTAAACGAGGGATATTTGCGCTAGCCGTCCCTAATTTAGCAGTGTAAGACTAGAGGGAAGGCAGCTAGTCATCACCACCCACCGCCAACTCTTGGGCTACTCTTTTACCAACGAATAGTGGTATTGGCCGTCACATTATAACACCCCCATGGCTGAAAGAGTAAGCATGTTTGGTGGGACGGAGATTCGAAGCCGCGACCCTCAGATTGCGAGTCGAGTGCCCTAACCACCTGGCCATGCCGGGCCCCATCTATACGTGTAAATAACTATGAAAGGATTACACACAAAAAAGTACAATTGTTAACTTCATATTTTTATTTTATCATGCAGGATTTAACAGTTACTATGTCACACGGAATATAATTTCACCGTATTGTACGTAAGATTTAATATCATACAGAATATTCCAATATGAAAGCTTTACACATAAAAATAAAGTAACAATTAGTGCATATTTGTGAGTTTATTCGTCGTTGTTCGTGTACCTAAATTATGATAGTTTTTCAGAATATTATTCAAACATATTCTAAGAGTCAGTTCAAAGAAACGAGTACTTTTTTTAAAAATTTAAGAATATCCAGTGCATAAAGAAACGCAAACTGTAAGATGAAGCTTTGTAAACTAAGTTTGTTATAATAGATAAGATGTTTAAATGTTTAGATATTAAAGAAACAGAATATCACAGTGAGTTTATGTTTTTCATTCTTTTTCATAAGAGTTTATGTGTTTCTTTCTTTTTTATAAGGGCTTATGTTTTCTTTATTCTTTTTTTTTTTCTAGAAGCTAAGACCCAGGGACATTGAATCGCTGTAGAACAATGAGACCCTTTGTATTTGTATCACGCATAAAAATTGTTTGCATCATTTGAACATTTGTAATTTGTGAAAATTATTACTCAAAGTGGTTTTTCATATATATATATATGCATGTCAGTATATCTTTTTATGATATATATATAAAATGTTTTCTCTCTTTGAATTAAATGTTTAAAAAAAACATTGTGTTTAAGTCTCTTGTTACATATTTTACTGACCCCCCTGATTATAACACAAATACTGAAAATAATTAAATTCCGTATTCTGACTGACTCCCCCACCCTACCCAATGAATCCATAGATACCGAGTACCTTAACAATACCGTGTATTTTGTGTATTTATTCTCCCCCCCCCCGACACTTTTCTGCAGTCTACACTTTGGAAACCCCTAACTTTGCATAGAATATTTTACTATCGCACACGTTAATTAAATGTTATGACATTATCTATCGGAAGTTCTACATTGATTGAAGGCTGTCGTTGATGCATGTATAATAACTCCGCTTTCACTGTGGTTTCGAAGTAGATAAGTACATGTTTGGATTTTTTATTTTTTGAGATGACAGAAAAGGTTTGTGTCTGATCACCTGTCAGCATATTTAAGCATCAGGATCACAATAAAATTAATTCAGTGATTTAATTCGAAACATACAACAACATAAAAAATTAAAGAAACAGGCAATACACATACAGTAGCCACAAACAAGTAATTTCCAGTAGATAGTGAGTTTAATAGTGATATAAAACATTATCAAAAATGAAAAAGATAAGTTGTTCAACCCACCAGTATTTTTTTATGTTAGCTCTTTGATTTATACTAAGCGTCATATTTTCATGCGACCCTAAACCTTATAGGTATACGATTGTGGAATATTGTTCCTAATGCACTGTTTTATTCCCAATAATTCAGCCAAGTTGTTTTGTCACCTTTGACCTTCTTTGTTTTTATAGAAGCCCTACAACCTCAAGAATGTTTATATCACGACTTTGTACAGGCCAAGTCATAGTTGTGAGTTTTTCATGTCTTTTTACAGTCAATATATCATTTTACCACATTTTTTCTATGTTTGGGATCCAATACAGTCAATATATCATTTTACCACATTATTTTTATGTTTGGGATCCTATACAGTCAAGATATCGTTTTACAAAATAATTTATATGTTTGGGATCCAATACAGTCAATATATCATTTTACCACATTATTTTTATCTTTGGGATCCTATACAGTCAAGATATCGTTTTACCACATTTTGTCATTGTGTTTACGGAAGATGAATTATCGCTCGGTGACCATGTAACAAATTGCACTATAAGAAGCTGTCCTCTGAGATCCCGATCATTAGGTATCACTGTTGTCACCAAACAGTGGTGAACAAGTGTCATTTGAAAGTTAGAGGGTGGAGTGTTACATCGCCAAGTAGCAATGGCACTTGATATTTCTCTAAATATAAATGGTTGGGGTGATTGACTTAGGGTATCAATATCAGAATCAGAATCGGCATCAGACAACAACTACTGAGTAACAAAGGTTTGTCACTACTCAAAGTCTGCAGTAACAACTTTAGTGAACAAGCGGGATTATAGTTTCGAGAGAAATAATGAGAGGGACCTAAACAATAGTGATTTATATGCCAGAAGGTCAATTACTTGCCCATTTTTCATCATAATGCATAGGATGCATCTAATAGCTTGGATACGTCAACAGAAGAACAGAATCAATGTCCTACCTATAACGTAACGATGTGTGTATCACAATTTGGGAATCATGTGAAACACTACACAGAAGCATATATTGCCCACTAGGTTTTGTTTGGATGTGTTCAATCATGATCTGGGTTGGCATCATCCAAGGACGTACAAGAACTGGCTAGTGGTATGGAGAAGAACTTCTGGTGCTATTGTGAGGCAACTTGAATGTATGATTAAGCCATTTTTTTGGATGATAATGGAAGAGAATGTCATGTGTGAGGGGAATTAGAATGCCTTAACAAGAAGTGTACTACATATATGGTCCAGCTGGTAATCTCATCTGGCTTAAGCCTAATGGCGTACATCTGGGATATTATACAGAAACAGCATAATCAATGCAACCATACGACTTGCAGAAACTTCAAACTGAACACTTGGAAGAATAGCATCACTTTCCTCTCAGATGCAATTGAAGTTGTGATCCACGGTTTATCATTTTGCTGTCCCTGCAAGAAGAACCATACACGGCTTTAGAAGGTCATTGCAATACAGCTGTTGCTCAAACTGCACATTATAAATGACATATGCTAACAATATGCATATGATGAACATACTCTGTACCCGGAAACTTTACTGCTAGTTTCAAAATATGGATTTTCGATAATAAGCTGCATGTCTTCACTGTTTTTACAAAGGATATTATAATTTGATACAGAAGTTTAATGGAGGAGCGTACATTCATAGATCGGTTTTTCCTTATCAAACGATCTTCTTTCTATTTTCTATTTAGAAAATTCTCAAATTTCTGTAAGATTTTGACTTTGTATAAAATATCCAGCTGTGATTCCAATACTAATAACCCAAATTAGTTATATATGTGCTAACAGAACAGACAAAATGTTTCAGAAGTATCAAAGTTTCCAACTATTCACATAAGTTCCCCCTCCCCCCGTGTAGTTGAAAATGATTGAATGAAACAAACTCGTTTCTTCAATATAAATAGCAAAGCACTGTATACATTGTATTTTGTACACGACATTTTTCTCTGATACAGATTGTTTTTTTTATTTGTTAACTACAAGCTTGCTAGGATTTAAAAGTAAAGTTTTTGTGTTTTCCAGAATTTGAACTAGTAAAGTTTTAGGCCTGATTTATTAATATCCTTACGAATCCTAGGACCTACATTTTCATCTTGGAATACTAGGGTATAATGGTACACTGTTTAACATGTTAATTGTTTAGAAATGCTATTGTTAATCTCCAGTGAAATTACGCTGATTAAGTAACTGTAAAATATTGTTGTTACGACAGCAATTTTCCAAAAGATGCTTAAAATCACCTACTTAATTCCAAACACTTTAATTATCTTACACATGTTGATTTTGGTGCAATGTTATTTTCTTATTTATTTTATTTGATTTAACTTACAAATAATGAGAAAAATATATTAATATGGATTGTGGATTTTTTGTTGTTATGAAGTATAAACATTTAACTTTCAATTTTGCCTAATTCCAAATATATTTTATACGTGTATATTCCAAATTATTTCTTCCGCTGTAACGTCTCTTTACCTCAATCCATTGTTGTATCAGGTTCCATCGTCTTGTGTGTAACTATATTTTATTATTTAATTTCTGTAGTGCATATTGGTGTATAGAAGACATATTAGTATTAGAAATAAACGATATTCTAACACCAAAATGTAGTTTTTTATTAAATTAGACACTTAACGTTTCGCTTTATATCCTCTTCAGGTACCTTCACTAAAACACAAACCGAAACTGACAGTACAAAACTTCAAAACCGTTGGTGTTTTAGTGAACGCTCCTGAAGAAGCTGTAAAGTGAAACGCTGAGTGTCTAATTAAATAAAAAAACTACATTTTGGTGTTATAAGGTCATTTATTTCTAGTATTAATATAACTATATTTTATTGTTGTAGTTTGTTCGTTCCTATAACGCACTATTTGAACTGTAGGTATGACAATAGTAACTATTTAACTCTTGATAAAGGTAGAATCCGAAACGTTGGCTATCAATAAAAGTTTTCTTCTGGATTTTGTAGTCGTGATTTTTACAATACCAAGTTTAACTGAAGGTTTACAAGTCAGCGTGTTATTCTTGGATAGGCATACAAATGTTCATCTTTGATGGAATAATTAAAATAGAACAATTATCACATACTCACTTTTAATCATTGTAAATACGAATAACCATATGAAGCTGTTTAGGTAAGAGAAGCACGCACTTCCTTCGATAACAGAGGCGTCCACTCAATGAAATCTATCTGTGCTGTGCCCACCACGGGTATCGAGACCCGTTTTTTTAACGTTATAAACTCTCAGACTTACAGCTAAACCACTGAAGGGGGGGGGGGAGCATGGTTTTAGGTATAGAAAAGGCTTGGCGTAGTTTTATAGTCATACGCACAAATGTACAAACACCTGTATATCTATAAACTCCACTAAGCTGATCTCTCAGATATATTAACCTCTATCATGCTATTGACTTATCTGAACTGCAAGCTTACAGTCGACAATAATACCATGAGCCATATTTGGAGGTGTGTTACTCTGCAGAAAAACAATTAGAGAGTAATTGGAAGTCATAACATTTTAGTAACAAAATCACTATACATTTTTATGCAACTTAGGCATGTATATGATAATCCATATTATTTTTACTATGTTTTGAATGTGAAAATTGGCTGAGATTTTTACCAACGTTACAAAAGCAAAAGTATTGTGTCGATATGAACACGCTTCGGAATGAATTATAAAAAGCTCTTTCTAGAACTAGTCCTGTTTATGATATAGTTTAGTTTATTTGTTAATTACCTGCGGCCAAACTCTTTTTCTGCATACTTTCACATGTTTAAAATATACACAAAATATGTGGATATGACATGACGAATTTGAAGATATATATATATCAAATAATTTTGTAAATTTTAAAGCAAGTGATAAATTAAAAAGCTAAGAAAACCATTAAATACAAGTATTTAAACTAAACTTTAAATCTTGGTTATGAGAACATCCGACTAAAGGAAAGAAAAAACACATTCTGGGTTTAATGTTTTACTCTCACACTGGAACATTCCCCATTAAAAATAAAACACCATAAGAGTAAAATAACAACCATAATCCCCAAAGCACCTTTTTTGGAAGAAAATGTGCTATCATTCAGCAAAATGTCTAAGAAAGAAAAACGCTGTTTGTTCAAGCTAGTAAAAGAAACAGAAACAACAATTGGTTACGCACGTCAACAGCACAAACAAAGTAATATTTCAGAATCATCTAAGTTTATAAATAACCACATAAACCCAAAAGCGCAGTTAAAAATATTGGAATGGAAAAACCTTCTTCACGTTATGAATTGCTTGATTTTGTGAAAATGAAGTTAGAAAAAAAACGTTAAAATGTGCAGAATTTAAAATACTATCTTATTCGTAATTTTTTTCCGATATCAAATTTAAATGAAATATTATGCTTTAATATGCTGTTAAGTAAAGATTAGCTGAATATAAATGTAGAAAGCTTAATATTAAGTACAAATATGAACTAGAAAACTGTTGTCATGTCAAGGCAGTAAAAAAAAAAAAAAGTGCAGAAAGTAAAACTGGTAACTTGACCAAAAAAAATTTCAAATTAAAATCTAAACTTAATAACACAAAACGGAGTAAAATCAATTAACTCAAAGAAACATTAGTAAGTCTAAGTCAAAAAGCGATTAAGAAAAACACAAATTTAAATATATAAAAAATGTAGTGCTACAAGCGTAAGAAGAACAAATGTAACCAGAAAACCAAATTTCAAAGCACAAAGCTACACAAGGGTAATTTGCGCATGACCGTAACTAATTTTAAACTGATAAGCTAGACGGAAGGCAGATATTCAAAATCAAAGTATTAGGCTATTCTTCCCGTGTATTATCTCTATGATTTTCAATATAACCATTATGATTTCCGTAAGATGGGTACGCCAAAAGGTTTCTCCTACATTATATTTTAGCTTGAGTTTAGCAGCGGCTGACGCCTTCGCTTCACTAATTCTTGGACTTGGTTTAGTAATTAACAGTCTTCTTCCAGAAGTATACGGCATGCATTTTGAAACGCGTTCCATCGCTCTTGCGTTGGAGGCATTTCGCTTTGGCGGACTGTGTGTATCCGTTTATCACCTCCTAGCTTTAACCATAAACCACTATGTTGGAATTGTTCGCCCACTACACTACGCTGCAACCGTGACAGAGCGAGCTGTAGCAGCAACTATCAGTAGTATATGGTTGGGTTCGTTCTGTTTTTTTCTACCTGTATTTCTCAAGTGTACGTAATCAGGGTTTTAAATCTTGATTCTGTAAAAAGAATTCGTTCTACCATCTTTCGATGTTCAGAACAACTGTATCAGGAATATTCTTTCTGCCTTTGATGACCGCCGTTTACACTCATATATTTTTCCTAATTCGTGAACATCAACGAAATCTCCTACAGGTACCTTCGTATCACCAATGTCACCGAAACGTGAAGTCAGTTGTCACTACCCTTCTTATCCTTGGCACTTACTTGCTGTGTTGGGTTTCTCCGGTTCTATTCTTTGCCATCACCTGCTTGGATTGTGCTATTCCTTACACTACCATACCCGAATTCACTCGCCTTCCTGTCGGAATTGTTTTGAACACTCTGATCATTCTCAAATCTCTGATGAATCCTGCAATCTACACGTTTCGTATGACCGAAGTTCAAAGCGCTCTCCATGACATGATAGTCGCTGGCTGCGCGAAACGACCTCGAAACGGATAAAGGTCTGTATTTTATCGAATCGATTTCTTTTCGTCGAGGACAAGAATGATTTCCTTCCGTTATTTCACACAGAATTACTTCCCTGTGTTACTCTATGACGAAAACGTTATGTATTTGGTAGGTACATGTTTAAAACAGAGCATTTATAAGTTTTTAATGTTAAAAGAAGAGTTAATCT
>NW_013667612.1:161590-171342 GCF_000517525.1 Limulus polyphemus
CGCGAAATTCAAAAACAAACAAACAATACAGTTTCTTCAGCATCGTTAAATAAAACACAAATAGAAACTGACAGTAAAAAGCTTCAAAATTGACGTTGGAATAGTTTTAGTTCCAAACAAAACGGAAGACAAAAGGTAATTTATAATTTGAATAAACCTTTCTATACTTCCACCTGTAATTACAAACAGGTTTTTATCAATAGGGGAGATACTTGTACATTACTCAAAGCTGCCTAAACAAGAATCCCAAAACGGATAAGGTTGTAAAATCCAACTCGAACGATAGGTATGATAGGATGAATCCTGTGTCTTTCTATTTGTAGTACAACCGAAGTTTTGCAATGTTAGAAACAGCACTAGGTCTGAATAAATATTATTATAACAAAACCATAGTCCCCAGTGCCACAGCGGTATGTCTGCGGACTTACAACGCTAGAAACCGGGTTTCGATACCCGTGGTGGGCAGAGCACAGATAGCCCATTGTGTAGCTTTGTGCTTAATTCCAAACAAACAAATAAATATTATGAAAAAAAAGAAAATAAGTATGATATCAATTGTAACGTATCGTACTTTGTTTTCTCCACTTAATAATTGAAGAAGAAAATACTTCGTTCCAATAGATAATATGCATATTTTTACTGTATTAGTCTATAGCTCTAATACTAAAACAAAGGATTAAATAAGGAATGGTATAATCTTCCAGGGTTTCATAAAATATCTGCAATAAATATATATAAAAGTGAAGGTTACAAATAAAGCCAAGAATAGCAAAAACTTGCAAATCACAGGAAAAAAAACTAGTTCAAAAAGTTTTGATTAAAAACCGACCTCAGAATAGAAAATACTCACGGATCTGTTGTTCAATCTTTTCTTGAGAGAATCAAATACTATTAAGCTGAGACCAACGATTAACAAGACTTCGTTTCTGTCGTGAGGTATTCTGTTTTCGAAACAATAATAACATGGGAGTGTGAAAACAATTATGCTAAGAAAATAGAAATAATATATCGTTATTCGTATCAAGTTGTTACCCTTAATATACATCTTTAATCCGAAAACATCGAAGTATATTTTAAATTACAAGAGTTGAGGTAAGACTAGGCTAGGTTATGGATAAAAATTACCAGCTGTAAGAGTTACTAAATATTCTGCAGTTTGTGTGTGTGTATTTGTACAAATGATATTTTATTTAATATACTTATATATAGAGAGTGATGTGCACTGTTGAAATTTTAATATTCCTTGTCCACAAATGTATATACAAAAATGAAGATCTTGACCGTCAATCTAAATTTCTAGTTATGATTCTTTTCATAATAAGCCTTTGTGTAGATATAATTTATTCATATTTTTTAGACACTGGCGAAAGTTATTTGCGACTTTGCTAAATCATTGTTGTGTGATTTGGTTCCAACTTCCAATAAGACATTTAAAATTGTTCCTTCGAAAACGATTTTCTTCCGTAGACCTAAGGCACAATCGAATGTTTAGTTTTAATTTGTTTGGAAATTTATCGTTTTCAACATTGGCAAAAAAATCACAATAAACCCCACGGCAGACGTAAAACTAATCATGAAATACTCGATTTTTTCAACAACTATATTTAATAATCAAGGTAAGAAGTCTGACAGTAAAAACCTTCCAGATTATGTCAACCATTTCTCTCAAATACTCTGTTAGGCAAGCAAAGTTCGGGCACACTAACATACTAGGCCACGACCGACTAAAGATGGAAAGAAAGGTACATAGACTTGGACAAAGTGCTACTAAATACAGCAAAAAACGTTACAATTGAGATTAACAGACGAACAAAATAATCTAAAGATGAAGTTAAATTTCACAACACAACTGATGAAAAGAAAAACCAGACAGATCAAGCAAGAAGTAAACGCCTCACAAAAACCGCAGCTAATAATGCCAAATCTAAAAGGAGAAATATCCATAAAAGTCACAATTAAAATCCGAAAGACGACAATGCAAATTATAGCAAAAGTAACGTGAGAAAAGGTTAGAATTTGAGACCCCCCAAAAAAAAACACTGACTATAACTAAAACAGGATCAATAAGTATTCTGGTTGAAGTCGAATGGGTATGTGCGAGATAAACATAAACTTCCTAATAATTTAAAAATGAGTGAAAAATGCAATGGAGAGATGCCAATAAAAAATGACGACTTTCGTGATACCAATTCTTAAAAAAATACTGGATATACTTCATGGCATTCAAAATAATATACAATTAATTTAACAGTTCAAGCACTTATCATAAAATATCAGAAGCATAGCTAGCAAGCACGATGATTAAATTGAAATGAAAGTCTGAAAGTAACATTTCAATTAGCAGTTCAAGTTCATCTTTGAATGATTTAGTTGCTCAATTCAGAGAATTCTATCCATTTCTGAATAAACATTTCGTGTAGAAAAAAAGTAACATAGCTTTATTAACAAAGAGTGTTATAGTTTAAGTTTGAGGTGCCCCGCTGCCTACTTGGTAGTAAATGAAGTTATGGTTTTTCTATTATTGTGAAGTCATAGACTTGTTCAACCTTGAGAAACAGGACGAAGTTATTTATGAAAAAAAGAAGGAAAAAAAATAGCTAAAGATGAGAAAAAGGAACACACCATAATACAACGTTTCGCCACCATGATGCTATAAAACGGTAATAAAACATTATATTTTGTTCTTTTTTAATCCCGTTTTTAACTGTTTATATTTATATTCTAATAAAATAATATATGTTATCTAAATCATGCATTATTTGACAAAAAAAAATATGTGTGTGTGTGTTTGTCCACTTATAAATGGCAAACTGCTCAACCGATTGCCAAGAAATCTTCCATGTACACTTAGGGCTCCTAGTTATTGTTGACAAGACAGACTTCTCTCAACTAAAGACAGTGCAACGTGAAATAGTTAGTTTCATAACAAGACTGTCTGGCAGCATTAAGACTTTTATTTCGGTTTTCAGAATGTTCACAACCAAGATTTTTCAAAGTAAAACCTTTTAACACGCACAAGAAAGCAGTCAGTATCAGTATTAAATTATTTCCTTCTTTGTGAGACTTTAAACAGTTACCCTGCTGATAGTCTTCCTTGGTACAAGTAGTACCATTTGGTAACAAGTAAATCAAATTCTGCAAGGACCCAGTATTAAACGGATTAAAATACTATAAACTGATAACCGAATAAATTTTTCTCCATATATTTTAAACAAAATTTTGTTAAAGGCACAGATTTGTTCTGTTCAACGATATATGTGATTCAATGTCTTTTTTTCAATGCTAACCATACCATTAAAAATACATTTCGGGTAATTTTAGTGGTTAATAAGGTTTTTTCTACAAGGATTCTAGAATGCAACTAGCTACAGTGATTGAGAAAGGTTGACTAAAACATAAAGTCAATTTTTTTTTATCAATATAACACTGTGAGATAGCGAATTCTATTTTTATGGTTTTGTTTGTTTGTTTTGTAGTTATGCTCAAAGCTACATAATGGGCTATCTGTGCTTTGCCCACCAAGGCTATCGAAACCCAGTTTCTAACGTCGTACGTCTGCAGACATACCGCTGTGCAACTGGGGGCTATGGTTTTGTTCAACATTCATTTATAATTTCTTCTATCGTTCAGTTTAACTATGAATTTTTAGTTACATTAAAACGCTAACTCATCCACTAGTTGATCACGTTGATTTTGAGTAAGTATATAAGTATGGTGAAACTGACACCAGCTTTCCCTAGCGGTAGCGTACAGATATTATTAATATTCTAAAAGATTATGTAAAATTATGGTAATAACTAGTTACATGAGATGTAATCTCGTAGTCTAATCGCTAAATAAAAGCCCTGCCATGAGCTACAACGAGTTAATTCACAAGATACAGTTAAAAAGTGTTATTCCTGATTACTACCCGATCTTAAAGTTGTTTAAATAAGGAATTTTGATAATTTGGAATAAATTTTTTCTTCTTTTGGTTGTTTTTCTAATTCCTTTATTTATTAAAATAAATATAAACATTGATATTTATTTTGTATTGTTCATTAACGTGAGTATCAAGTCCTGGCCAGCACGTGTTAATTAACTGTGTTTTTGCTAAGTGATAAAGTTTTCATTTTAGAGTCCTCCAGTGGGAAAGTAATATTTCTGCAGACTTACAAAGCTAGCAACCGGGTTTCAATAACCATAGGGGCAGAGCACAGATAGCCCATTGTGCAGGTTTATGCTGAACTAGAAACAAACTTTCATTTTGGAAATCTTTGGTTGTCAAAGTTTAATATATTCTTTTTTATGTGCGTATTTCTGGTAATTGATAAACTTCATACTCAATTGTTTGTAACTTTCATTTTGTATATCTTTGGTTGTTAAAGTTTAACCTTTTTTTCTTGACTCTGATTGTAGTGGCTGTTTGCTGTTAGTCCATTACAACACACTGTATCTGTATTATATAAATAACTTATTTACTGTGTATTAAGAATATCGGGAATATTTAGACTGCTGATTCATGTTTTTTGTTGTTGTTGTTCAATATTGTTGGTTATTTATTTGTTATAAAAAGTACATTTTTACAACCTAAATGTATAATGTATTATGACTCTTTACTTCGTTTCAACAAACGTATTATTAAGCAAAACTCTCGGAAAATATGTCTCATAAGTTTTTGATTTGATTGTGTAATTTGGTACATGTGCACAAAGGTGTATATTTTTGTATATGCGCGAGCGGGTGCGTAATTTGGTACATGTTCACAAAGGTGCCTACGTTCGAAAATGCACGCGCAGGTGTCCATTTTGGTAAATGCGAGAGCAGGCGTCCATTTTGGTACATGCGCACACAGGTGTCTATTTTGGTACATGCGTGCGCAGGTGCTAATTTATGTCAATAAGTTTGGTTTCAAACTGTATATTATCATTCAAATTTTAGTATTATACATTATTCAATTTGTTAATTGAAAAGTAAATATTAAGAAAAATAGTTAAACATTGATTTTTGTACATTTTTTGTGGGATGTTGTATACAGCACTGCTTCAAATTAGATGTTTGTGATTTTTGGAAACAGTTCATTATATATACTTTCTTCAATATATGAAATGTGAATATCCAATTGACAGCTCAGACTGTCAGCCTAGTGGTTTTCTCAGTCATTTTAAAATGTTGGGAGGGCATCTCCTTCTTTAGAGGCAAGATTCCAAGCACGTAGTCTGCTCCAAATTTCATATTTTTTAGATTGAAATACAGCTTTTTTTCGCGCAAAGCTGTTCCTAATTTCACATTGTAATACTAGAGGTAAGGAAGCTAGTCATCACCACCATCTCTTGCGGTACTCTTTTACCAATGAATAGTTGTTTGACCATCACATTATAACGCCCCCATGAGTGAAAGGGCGAGCACGTTTGGTGGGATAAAGATTCGAACTCGCGACCATCAGAGTGGGAGTCGAGGATCCTAACCACCTGGCCAAAATAAAAATTAGTTACTATGCTTGATAAATTATAGGGGAATTCTATGGTATAGATGTAGTAATTTATGATTTTTTGGTTATTCAACTGTATATATAAAACCTAAAAAAAGTATTTCATTTCATATCCTCCACGTGCGAAATTTTAAAAGGCTTAGCAACCTACGCCAAGCAGCAATTGAGTACAAAGGTGTAACTAGAAGAAATAATTGTTTGCTTCTGTGTTTTAAGAGAAATAAGTTTAATAACTAATTTCTAAATAATAATAATAATCTATATACATATACAATGTATAATAACTGAAATGTGACTTGTATTGCACTAAATTCTAGTCTACTAAAACATATCCAAGACAGGGTCACTTTTTAAAGACTAAAGATCAATGTTATATTATTGGATACAGTTACAATAAAGGACTTACGTCGCGTCATTACAACTTCTGTAATGTTAATCAGGCACAGCTGAAAGGTCAATATAATAGAAATAATAAATATATATAAACGTATAATGTTATGAGATTTATGCTATTTGGTCTAATTATTTATGTTTTCGTATTATAATCTGTAGTCATTCTAGAACGAAAAAAGCATAATTTCCTGATTTTTTATGTTGGTTACGAGATGTCAAATCTATCGAGCCTCTAAGAGATTCATTAGTGAAAATAACAGATAAGAAACGTTTGATAACTATCTGGACATTATAAAGATTTCGCATGTGAAATTTGAAAACTTTCTGATATATAAAAATATTTTTAATCTTACAATGAAAATTACTTTGCATGTTGGATAGGTAACGTGTGAAAAGAAAAACAAAGCTTCGAGGAAAACATTGCTTAACAAACCTTAAGAATTAATAAAAAAAACGATATTTTTGCGTATGAAAGCATTGTAATGTTAACTGATAATATGCCAAAAGTTATAACATGAAAACTGTAACAAGCACAAAATGGTTACGAGGTCGATCCGACGGACCGAGCCCGTGCTGAAAGGATTAATAGAAACAAAGGGGGATGAACGGACAGACACTTGAGAATTATCTATAACTATAAGATTATAATTACTTCTGTAATTTTCGTTTTTAATAAACTCGGGCATCAAGTTGAAAATGATAATTAATTAACAGGTGCACTTTATTTAAATTCGCATCATACACAGTTTCGAGAGGTTTAGTGTTTCGAGTATCTTTTTTTTCTTTATCTTAAAACACTTTTATATATTTGGGGGCTTTAAAATCGTCTAAGGTGATATTATGTAAGATCACAGCTAATTAAACGTGTCTTTGTAAATACAGGTTCAAATCCAAATATATTTATTTATGCTCAGTGGGGTAACCACAAAAGATGGGCCCCTACATTTATTTCCCTATAATTGTAGTTATGATTCTGGCTGATTCGGGTCCCCTTTGTCTCCCCCTCCCGAAATTGCGGGGGCATAGTTACGTCACTGTTTATCAGAGCTGTGTGACACATGATGTATTTTGAAAGACACGCGTAGATCATAGTTTTGTCAAAATCATGTTGTTCTTTATTGTTGTTGTTTTGTGGTTTTTTTGCAAAAAACAGAATTGATTTCTGTGGACTGTTTAAGAGCTTGTTTGTTTTTAATTTAACCTTAAACCGCTTCTCTGTAAATAAATTATTGATTGAAAATTGATTTCTGTGGACTGTTTAAGAGCTTGTTTGTTTTTAATTTAACCTTAAACCGCTTTTCTGTAAATAAATTATTAATTGAAAATTGATTTCTGCGAACTGTTTAAGAGCTTGTTTGTTTGTTTTTAATTCAACCTTAAACCGCTTCTCTGTAAATAAATTATTAATTGTTCGTATTATAATAATGCAAGACGTATTTGGTTTACAAAAATCTTTATTTCTTTACTGTTCTATAATTTTGCGTCTTAGTGTTTTTGCTTGTTTGGATTTGAGATGCGAACACGAAAAAGAAATTAAACAACGTGTGTTTTGAAAGTGTTTTGTGATAATCTGATAAACTACCAGAAGATGTTAACACAAGTCTCGAAACAGTTCATTTCAATTAGAAATCTGTGATTACGATGCTTTGTTCGCAACTTTAACAAACCTAATTGAAAAACTGAAGCTCCTATGTTAGTAGTCATTAAGTTCCAGCACCTGACTTTCAGCTTGGCTAAACATTTTTTTTTACTAGCCCACCTTCAGATAATAAGACGATTGGACGAATCTCCCTGTAGAAAAAGAACAAAAGTGTGTCATTAATTACATAAACCTCCGACGGTAATTTGTATTTTTACGGTTGAGTAAAGGGGCACGTACAACCATGTACTTGAAAATTTATTGCGAAAGCCCAGACTGTAACTTAAGTATACGAACGAAATAAGAAGACAAGGTCTACAATAAAATATCTACATGTGTCATGAAATAATTCGGTATTTGATTATTATCATATTATATGACAAACCCGATAGTATAGTATACTGTCGCATACTGTAGATAGCATACTGTATAGTATACTGTAGATAAGTCTGGGGACTTATAATGCGAAAAATTTGGTTTTGATACCCGGATTGGTCAAAGCACAGATAGCCTAGCGTATGTTTTGTGGCTAACAACAAATAAACAACGAAATAAAGTTTTTATCCAAGCATAAAAAGTACTACGAATTTAAAGGTAAACAAAAAATCACAATATATAAATAAACGCTAAAGACTTTCGTCTAGGAATGTTGAATAGGCTTATGTTGTTGTTTGAAGAATTTTATAAAATTGTTTTTGTAATTTTTAAATTATCATATTTGTTTAGAAAAATCAGTTGCATATTTTAAACTAGTCTCCTATTGGGTCAGCTGTAAGTTTAAGGACTTACTATTTTAAAATCTGTGGTTCGGTGGACAGAGAGCAGATAGCCATAGTGTAGGTTTGCCTAAAAAAAAATGTCATCTTTCACTCTAAGTTAGGCTCGGCATGGCCAGGTGGTTAGGGCACTCGACTCGCAATCTGTGGGTCGCGAGTTCGAATCCACGTCCCACCAAACATGCTCGTTCTTTCAGCCGTGAAGGCGTTATAATGTGACAGTCAATCCCACTATTAATTGGTAGAAGAGTAGCCCAAGAGTTGGCGGTAGGTGGTGATGACTAGCTGCCTTCCCTCCAGTTTTACACTGCAAAATTAGGGTCGGCTAGCGCAGATAGCCCTTGTGTAGCTTTGCGCGAGATTCAAAAACAAACAAACACTCTAAATCAATACTATCTACTTTTTTTAAAACGAAACATCAATTTTTATCAAATAAAAATATGCACATTGGTCTTCAACAATATGAAAAAAATAACTGCATCTTAACAACAAATAAATAACTTCTTGGAACGTTGCACAAACACACAAAAAGAGAAAAACATTACATTTTTTTCATATTAGATTTTGTGTAATGAATCAAAATGCATCAAGATAAAACTGTATTTTTTTCACCCAAACCGATGATTTTATATGTAAAAAAGTTTAAAATATTCGGTTTGAAAAATAATGTGAAACCAAATGCAAATTAAATGACATCTGGGCTTCCGCAATATTACAAAGTAGAAAAACTCTTGCTTCTCCACAACAAAATATACACACACACATACATACAACTCTTTAAGTTATAAATTAATACTCACATAATTCGAACAGTTTTACAACAACAAAGCTTAAATAATTGATTTATTTTTCATCAGTTTTAGAGTATTAATTTCATTATGGCTTATTTGTGTTTGTGCATATGAAATGTTAGTATTAATAAGCAAGTCTTAACTCTAAACAAGACTTTTCCACGACTTATAGAATCAATAAATGCTGAATTAAGCATAAGAACATTTAAAGATGTATTGATATTTTCACCTGGACACCTTCCGAATACATAGGTTAAATGACCAGCTGATAAACCTTAGGTTTCACTTATAACCGTTTTTAATTTTTAAGTGCAGAACAGATAAAAAGCAACGAGTTAAAAGAACCAGCCGCCGCAAGAAGTTTGATCCGAATAAATATCTTTTTATAACACATCCACAATTAAAGGTGTGTTCAGTGGCATAATGGCGGGAACCCACTATGTTGCCACTGCTGTTCCTTTGGCTCCGTCGACGGAGAGGAGAGGGGACAAGTTGCGTGGGCAACAGCCTGTCCCCCATATCAGAATGCCCAGGCTTACATACAGCAAACAGACCAGCGTCAACGCTCATATGTGACCTCTGCAACCGGGACTGCCACTCTCGTGTCGGTCTCCTTAGTCACAAGAGACGCTGCTCTAGACGAGCGATCAACACGAGCTAACAATGGACGGATGCTCATCCAT
>NW_013667612.1:172276-173243 GCF_000517525.1 Limulus polyphemus
CCAGGCTTACATACAGCAAACAGACCAGCGTCAACGCTCATATGTGACCTCTGCAACCGGGACTGCCACTCTCGTGTCGGTCTCCTTAGTCACAAGAGACGCTGCTCTAGACGAGCGATCAACACGAGCTAACAATGGACGGATGCTCATCCATGGTCAAACCTGGCCGAAGGAGGCCCACGAAAAAATAAAATTACTGGACCTTTTACAGTAATTTTAAGAAACAATAATCAAAAGCTTATATAGCACGTAGGAAAGCTTGAGAGATCAACAAATAATTTTATTTGTTTTCAGATATTCGCCTAAAGCTATTCTAGAGCTATTTGCACTAGCCGTCCCTAAATTAGAAATAACAGGCTAGAGGGAAGGCTGCTAGTTAAGCCTACTCACTGCAAACTCTTGGGCTACTCTAATTGAATAATGGGATTGAACATCACAACATAATGCCTCCACAGCTGAAAGAGCGAGCATGATTGATGGGATTCAAACCCGCAGAATGCGAGTCAAGTGCCCTAACGGCCAGACCATGCCAAACTTGTTTTTAAAGAAATGTACCAATTAAGTTGACAAACCTATATTTTTTGTAATACAAATTAGGGGATACAACTTTTTTTTTCTTATACATTTAAACTTAACGAAAGTTTTGAAGAGTTAGAAATGACAAATATTTAAAAGACTATGGAATAAATATTTAATAATCCGTTGAAGTTGAACCCACTTTTTAGAAAATAAAGAATGGCGACGGCTTGAAAGTGTAGGGAAAGAAACTTTATTACAAATAGACAACGTTTCGACAAACTTATGTTTTCATCAGGTATCTGATGATAACCTAGGCTTGTTGAAACGTTGTACATTTTTAAGTTTCTTTCACTACCCATTCAGTCCGTCTCCAAACTTTAAATTGTTTGTTTTTAATTATGCACAAAGCTACGCAAGGGCTATCTGTGCTCTGCCCACCACGGGTATC
>NW_013667612.1:173344-178694 GCF_000517525.1 Limulus polyphemus
TCTAGCGTTGTAAGTCCGCAGATATACCACTGTGCCACTGGGGGTCCAAACTTAAAATACTTAATAAGCTAGCACATGGATGATGAAAATATGTTGTTAATTTCATTATACCGGAAAGTGTTTGCCATCTAGAATTTCTCTAAACTCTTAGCAAATGTATTTGATGTTATATGCAAATATAAATGCTTTGATTAATTAAGAGAGAAAGTATAGATTACCACACAAAAGAATTACTCTCATGATTTTTATTTACGAACAGACGATATTATTATGTAAAAATTTGAGATTTAAAATATTTTAGTAATTATAAACTGTTTCATACAACATTATGAAATAAGAAAATTATTTTATTAATACCTTTTGCATACAAAAATAAGTTTTTGTTTTTTAGCTGTAATGTTCCTAAAGAGTTTTGACAAACAATTTTCATTGGTTACATAACTTTCTCATGTAATATAACAAACAGTAAAAGCAACGTTTGGCTATTTAAAAAAAAAATATCCAGAAAAAACTGTTTCGAAAAAAATCATTATTTTTATTGAAAATTAAATACTAAGTAAATATACTCTCTATCACTAGTAATGTAAATGAATTAATAAACAAAACCTAACAAATGACTTTTCTTCATATTATCAATAGTCAAATGAGTTAAAAACCAACTAATTTTCATTTAGATATTTTACTTATAAGGAAGATATAATATTCTACAGAAAATATGCTCAAAGTTATGGGATAAAATGTGTTGAACACTGATAAGGTTCTGAGAAGGTTTTATTTCCTTCTATTAAGATTATCCCTGAACTGAAATATTCATTTATGATATGTATTTAATATAAGTTGTCATCACAGTTAGAACTTGTATATCATACAAGAAACAGATAATGATATAATAATCAAACTGCATAGCTTAAAAAACATGACAAAACTAAAAGCATTTCTTCAGGAATAACCGATCACAAGATACAGTCATGACATGAAGGATATAAATCAACTAATACTCTAACATTCTGAGTATTTAAAATTATTGTAACATTTCCTCGTTGTTGCTTCAGCAAATTTTTTGCTCAGTAATATGTAATCATCTTCTTAATAATATCAAAATAGCAAATAAAAATTAGAAAACAGTCCAATCACTTTAATATAAATCATATAAAAAACTAAAGAACAGCTAAAATCACATATCACAAATACTTCAAATTTCACATCACACACACAAGCTACAGCAGAAACAGTGAATACCTTTAGGACAGGCTTTCTCAACCTATGGGTCACAACTTATAGTTGGGTCTTCAGATGTTTTTGCACTAACACTACTTACTAGGTCGCGAGTGACCATCAATGTTTATAAATGAGTCCCGAGCCAAACAAGGTTGAGAACTACTGTTTGGAGGTATACTTTTTTTAAAAAAACTTTAATTTCCTGCAACACAACAAAATGAAATATGCAATTTGTTCTACTGTTGCATTCTGTACAAAAATTCAGATGTAACATAAATAAAAACTAGTACATTATGCGTTAACTCCAATGGAGGTTTGTTTGTTTTGGTTTTCCTTATAAAGCTACATTAGGGCTATCTGCACTAACCATCCCTAATTTTTAACTGACAGACTAGAAGGAAGACAGTTAGTTAACAGCAACCACTGTCAAATCTTGGTTTGTACTTTTAGCGAATAGTGGTATTTTACAGTCACTCTTAATATGTGTCCAAAGTGTGAAGTTCCATTTTGTGGCATGGCCATTAAGTGTAGACTCTCGGTCAACCACTAGGCCATGCCTAATGCTTCATTGAAGGTACAGTTTATGTAAATATCAGTTTTCATATCAAGTAGTGCATCTAGAAGTGTATAGTTTCATTACAGCACTGAAAGATAAACTTTTGAAAATGTATTTTAATGAAACAGACAAAAACCTTTGCAAAACATTAACACAAATAAAATAAGATTAATGTACGTATACAAAAATTAAACATTCACTTTTTTCACCCTCTGACATAACAATCCTTGTTGGACAGGAAAAGGCATGAAATTAATGTTCAGCAATTCCCAAATACAGGACATAAGAAATAGGCAGATAAATCTCAAGCAAAAAGGAGTACCCAAATGTATCCTATGCATGCACTATATAATTCCGAAAATATTTAACAAACTTTCACAGTTTTTTTGGTAGAGTAGCTTTTGTATTATATATTATGTGGTATCTAAATTACTCAAACAACAAGGACTACAGTTTTTTAAAAGAAATCCAAGCACATTTACATGTAAAAAAAAAAAAATTAAACAAATTCTGAAGGTGAAGAATTTATTATTTTCTTTGTATGTTATTAAAAGAGTCTGTCTGTTCTTCAAAGAAAAGTGTTAGCTGTCCTCTTCATTGATTTCCTCTGCTTTAAAACTGAAATATACAAAAACATTATATAAAAAAAACAATCATAGCATGGTTACAAAATTAGAACACAAATTACTACAATTTTCCAAACACAAGTTACCAAAATAACCAAGATATGTTTAAAAAACTAAAAGTAACAGAAACTAGAATTTACAATTAAAAATCTCTATATTTGTGTATAAATTTAGTTCTAATGGAGAGAGCATAATGGTCAAATTACAAAGTTTTAACATTTTGTAGCAAAATCTAAAACTATTCTGCAAATGTATAAAGTTACGAAGCATTACACATATACGCACAGAAAAATAACACTCCCATTGAAATTAATGCTGTTAACTTAGAATTGTAGTAAGCTATTATATTAAAAGAAAAATGTTCAATCTAGGCTTAATACACAACTGGAACCTTGTATATAGGAAATGTGCACATGGAAGAAGCTGGTTAAATGTAAAAATAAAATAAAAACTATATTGCAATGGTTGTAACAATGAAAAAAAATTGAAACAAATATTAGAAGGTAGTGGGTAATCTTACACCTGGGAGCAAACTATTTTTAAATCTCTAATTTGTTTTACATCAACTTGGTCTAAAGCTAACAGACTGATTATATCTACAAAAAATTCAGATCTGTTCTTAGCACTTTTGTGAAAGTATTTCTTAGTTACTTCTTATACTTGTGACAATGTGTGTAAATTCTTCACTAGTGCTACCACATATGGTGTAGTATTGATTTCTTACATCCTGTCATCACATCTCAAACATGTCAAGTCACACCTACATATAATTCACTATATTTTATAAGAATCAAAATTTATGGCATATCTCTTATCAATTTATGAAGCATTTCATAAAAAAAAAGTATATACCAATTATAATAACAAAATAACCATATAACACAGATACTTGAAAGTACCTTCTGCTATTTGTTATACTATGTTACGTTACTTTAAAATTATGTATTAATTCACATTTAAAATCTCTCAAGTGACTTACCTTTTACATTGTTCTATAACCATGTGAGCAAGATCCCTTATCTGTTGACAGCATACAGGATTCTCAAGTAATCTTTCTAACAGTTCAATGCCATTCTCACTTCTAATCAGTGAGCAGTATTTTTCAGCTAAATATTAGGAAATTTATTACATCAACAAAAACATGGTAGCAATTCTTCTAAACACTGAAATTTAACATTTTTTTCTTAAAGTACACTGTCAAAGTGAATGAAATTAAGTTTCATTTGATGCAATAAACATAACTTAGCAAATTTATTATATACACACACACATTAGTATTTTAATGTTATACCCTTTTATTACGTATGCACATTGCAACCAGCAACACACGTATCAAATATAATAAAATTACATATATTAAAAATTTTATGCTTTCAAACAACAAAAACAATACTTCTCGTATACCAAAGAGAAACTTACGATAAACTCGTGTTAAGTTTGCAAGAGCCCATACAGCCCAATGATGAGCTTCAGGAGTATGGTCAACATGTAATAAACGCAGAATTGGTTCAAATGATCTAATAGGAAAAAAAAAATACTAACCAATTATCATCGATACAAAGCATAAAATGCAAGAGAATCACAATAACAATATAAAGAAATCTGCAAATGTCATAACAAATACTTTTATGATGTAAAACGAAGTAGGAGACAGCACTATTGTGATATTCACAGATGAGACCGATTTCCCAAGAAGTATCAGATAGATTAATCCACAGTCATAACAAATACTTTTATGATGTAAAACGAAGTAGGAGACAGCACTATTGTGATATTCACAGATGAGACTGATTTCCCAAGAAGTATCGCATAGATTAATCCACAGTAACAGCAGAGTTTTCTCTTTAGCATATAAATAACAAAGCTGGATACATTTTGATGAATCAACAAACAGAATCTTTAATTAAACAATAAAAAAAAAGAATACTAGTGCAGATACCCATTATGGATGACTCTACAGTCCTTTCTCCCTTAGTTGGTGTTTAAGTATTGTCACTTTCTTTCTCTCAAGATCAAATGTTCCAACACTAAACACAAAAAATTTCTACAAAAAGATTAGGTCTTTAATGTTGGTCAACTGACAAAAAACTGAACTAAGAACGTGTGCTCGGTTCCAGAAAATTAATTTGCTTTTTTTGTCCAGTTGATAGCATCACCTTTTGACCTATATTCCCTGACAAACTGGTTGAATGTCACCTTCAGTCAGCCATAGATATTTAAAAGTTACCCATTCAATTCAGATTCCATATACAAACTGAAAGATCTCTGCTGGCACAGTAGACATCAACTACTAGAGAGAGCGAGAGAGAGCAAGGGATGAAGCAACTAGAACAAGACAAGTTAGCAACTCTCTAGACCATGTGTTCCCGCATGATAGTGTGGAAACTAAATAATCAATAATTTCTGAAGTTTCTATATTATTATAGAAAGTAAAAAAACCCTTAATGTGCACGAATATATCACATAGTCACACAAGGGTTAGGCATTAAGCTGAATTTATCCCAGTAACTTAACAATCATTAAGTGCAGAATGATTATTATGTTATATGAACTTATTTGGCAATGTTTTATTACTCTTACAGACAGAAATAATAATTCAAATGTGATATATTAAATTAAAATCCTAATGATTCTCCTAATAATTTGTTACCTCACTGCAGGCAATTAACTAATATTTCAGCATCTAAACAGTAACTCAATAACATGTTTCTCACCCACTTTTCACTGTAGTGCTGGGTAGCCACTTTCTATGGCTATCTCCATCTACAAGTAGCATACTAGATGAATGTTGTACAATAAAACATTTGATTTGAAAGGTAAACAAAGAATTTTTAAGGTGGTTAGTATTATTTTTCAATAATGCAAGTTCAAGAGGAACAATAGATCTGATAGCAAAGTTATATAAAAAATTGACAAAGATCTACCAGTGACTTTATATACAGAATAGGTA
>NW_013667612.1:179443-200095 GCF_000517525.1 Limulus polyphemus
TCATCATTCAACTTTTACTATACAGTTTGAAACAATTTTAGATCAAACATGAAAAAAAAAGAAGACTATCTATCACATGTAAGAAAAATAAATCCCCTGAGTTTGGCAAAAAATGTACCATGTTTTCCATTATAAATGTATCTACATTAGATGATATCCAAACTCTCATGACATTTCACTTGTTTTTCAGCAACAAAATAACCTGCTGTGAAGTGTATGTCATTTATATTAAACTACTTATTCGTGTCTTAAAAAAGAACATTTCCTCACTACAGTTGACAAGAAAAAAGTATATCCTAGGGTAGGATCCAACCTGTAATGCTCTGTACATTACACTTTAAGTTGCAAACTAAGCATGTTTTTCTAAACATAGACCTCACCACCTGCATGGCATGGCTTTGTTGGGAGAGAAAGATGAAAATCAGCCTCTCCCCAAAAAGTAGGCAGTAGTAGTTGCACACAAAATATACTCTATCATTGGCTACTCTACCGTTTGACAGATAATAGCTAAAACCAGTGACATTGAACAGACAGTTAAGGTCGCACTGTAGGTACTATGTACATATGGCATGGCTTTGTTGGGAGAGAAAGATGAAAATCAGCCTCTCCCCAAAAAGTAGGCAGTAGTAGTTGCACACAAAATATACTCTATCATTGGCTACTCTACCGTTTGACAGACAATAGCTAAAACCAGTGACATTGAACAGACAGTTAAGGTCGCACTGTAGGTACTATGTACATATGAGAAAAGTGATAACTATAAGAAAAACTTTGTCAACGTGAAAAAATGCTAAGTTATAAAAAGAGCCAAGCCATAAAAGTGGAGATGAAACAGACACAAACTAATTTAGAAGAAACAATTAAGGCAGCCTTGTACTATTACTTCAATTTTTATTAGTAGTAGTATTAATATCATTATTATTGTAAGGCATGTTACGACATTCAAACTGTAACTCTTACTTTTCATCCACTGGAATCAAACAAACAGAACAACTCAGAAGAAATCTTGGCCCACACTAAGCAAGTAGGCACAATTGTAAAAGCTATGTGGACCAAGGTTGTCTTAACTGTTCCTTCTAACTTCTCTTGTATGTTTGAATGTTTTTGTTACAGAAAATTATACAGTAAGTGTTAAGCCTAATTTGGAGTCTGAACATCATTTTTTTTTCACAATATTTTTTAAAATTCAATAAGACTTTGAGAATACTAAAATAATAAATGAAAATGATAAACAAGGCTACTGGTTTTAAAGTTTTTCAACATTAAATAATCAACAGACACAGAATGAATATTTTGAAAGATGCAAGATATCAGATTTGCTTCTTTCAGAAAACTCATGATCACAGAATTTATTAAAATTAGAGAAAAGAATTAAACTTTCTTGAAAATTTTTAGGCTTCTGACTAAATCTAATCCTACGAAAAGCTTGGTTTCAGCAAGTGAACAAAGCATGCATTATTTAATTAGCAAGAGAAACAATCCCTGACTTACCTATAATGAATTTTTCGTGAACTATCCAAATGCCATCTCTCAATGGCTTGAACCATTCTTCTCAAAACATCCTCTCGTTTAAGTGTGGTAATAGAAGACTCTCTCCAAGCTTCTACACCATCTGAAGCAATATGAGAAAGTATTCCTGCTGCATTGTAACTAACTTCAATACCATCACTGGTACTGTCTAGTAGATTACTAAAAAAAACAAAAAACAGAACATACTTTTAATCTATAAAATAAAGAATGAAATAACCAAGGGTTTAATCCAGACTTTGAGAATGGACCTATAAAATGGTCACTAAGTCTTTGGAGAAACATAATATAATACATAGAATATGGGGGAAAAAAAAAGATATTAAACATACATTTAATAATGCTGATTGGACCTAAAAAAGTGAATGAATTTATTAACACAATGTAATATCTTCAAAACAGTTGATAAACTCAGAAACATTTTACTTGAAATCTCATACATATCAAACCTTAAAAGTACAATTTTAGAACTGCATTATTATATGCACGCACAGGTGTCTATTTTCGTACATGCACGTGCAGGTGCATTTTTTGGTACATGCACCCGCAGGTGCCTATTTTAGAGCTGCATTATTATATGAATAATTCAATTAAGAAAGTATTTCTAAATGTATCTCAGTTGAACATCAAAAGATAGTTAAAGAACAAAAGTCCCGAAAGTAAAAATATTTAAAAATACACTTCAACATTCATAGTCTGTGTAAAAGTTGACAAAATTTTTTTCTTCAACAGAAACATAGAAAAATTGGATATTACTCTCATGCAGTATAAACCTTATGAGTGACTGAACTAACTTAAGAGAATATAATTTCTTAAACATACACTTAAAACAATTGAATGTAAATATTCGAATGCTTATTTTGCCAACTAAAACAGTCGACACCTTCTATAAAACATACAAACAGGCTGACTAATTACATACATTAAAGGCCAGTTTCAGTGATGCAACCTTTTATGATTTATCATGATTTGTCATGAAGATAGAGATTTGTCTTCCAGAAAAGAACACTTATTTGTTTGTTGTTAAGCACAAAACTTCACAAGGAGCTATCATTGCTGTGCCCACCAAGATTATCGAAACCTGGTTCTTAGCAATGTGAACCCTCAGATTTACTGCTGAGCCACTAGGGGGCTCCAGAAAAGAGAAAACAACTCCATTGTCAAGACTACATTTGGTCATCCACTTGCAAGAAAGAAATATTTCTGATAACTTAGGTCAGGTCTTTTTTTTACATTGTATTTAACATAACCTCTTTTTATTTATTTAATTTGAAAATATATTTACTTATTTATATATTTCTTCAGTCTACTTGAACCAACTACAGCCATGCTATGCTTCAAAAAAAGACTCATTAACATGATCAACCAACACTATTGTCAGCCACAGTTTCAGATACTGTTATAGGTCCTTCAATTTCTAGGAGACAGCTACCAGAAAAGAGATAGTAGTTTCCATTGTGTGAAAATTGTTCATAAATGAATTGCAAAGTTTAAAATACAGCACAATGAGAGATGAGCAAGGTATACAGTCAAGATTACTTGGTGCTGCATGTCAATAATACTGCTCTAACAAAATAACACAGTATGTTATTGTTATCAAGAATGTTAAAATGACTCAGTAAAACAGCATATAAAGTCCGTATGATGAGTGCACTTACTGCACACTGCGCAGCAGATGCAACAGAGATAAATTAACCAGGATATATATAGAAAAAAGCTTGAACAAATGGACTTTGACACTTTTATAAAATGGAAGAGGTGTTTAAGACAGCCAACTATGTAACCATCAAAAGGAGGCCATAATTTTACTGACTTCCAAAAACTTTCAGAACTGCAGATAGTCAATGACATCTCAATGAGCAGCAGAATCTACTGCAATTAAAAGCATGTATGACATTCATCTTTAAAGTTTCTGGTACTTTGTATGGTGAATTAAAACAATTTAACTATAAGTTAAAAAATGTTTTCTTTATTCTTCTGATGCTTCACTTATTACAAACTAAAAGCTAAATTTCTGTAAGTTTTTTCTGATAAAGATGCCAGTTGCCGACCTACCAGAACACTTGAATGTATTCTTCTGTCATAAGCCTTGGTCGTAATGACTTGACTTCTGCCACATTTCCCTATAAAAGTATACATAAAAAAACTTTTATAGTAAATATGCTTTATAAAAAATAACATTTAAAATACACATTTTGTTAGCTACTGGTGACATGCAAAGCATCAACATATCACATAAAACAATAAAAAACAAACACCTATTCATTTAAATTAGGCATCATTTTCAGAAACTTAAGAAAATAAACTGCTAAACAAAAGCTTAAAACAAGCACAACCAAGTTCAACAAAGTGCAAGATGCATGCTATCCTATGCTATTTCTTATTTTTAAACATTGGTAAATTTGAGCCAGACAGAGCTGATAGATATGTTTGTATTTGTTAAATTAAAAGATACTCATATTATAGAAAAGAGCACTTTTTCTATTTGGTTTTATTATCATGCATTCTTTAATATAAATACTAGGTTAAGTTTACTAAACTAACAGCAGGTGTATGAAGTAGTATGCAGTGGCTTTATGAATAAAATTTGGTTAAAGGAAAAAAAAACAGGATTTTTTTTTCAGCAAACACTTACTTATTATAAAACAGAAATGCTCTTTATGAAATAAAAAGTGACCAAAACTAATCAGATATTTGTTGATAAGTTATTATCGAAAATTAGCACAACAGAATCAGTAAAAAAAATCTTCTGGAAATTCTAAAATGTAAAAGTTCTGTAAAATTTGCTAAATAATACTTCACTGCAATAACTCCTAAGATATGTTCAATATTTGTATATAGTGATATCATGCCAAAATAAACTATGTGAGAATTTTGGTGAACTTTAAGTGAATATTTTTGAAAAAATTTAAGTAATCTTTTATGCAACTGAAGAATCTGAGAATAAAAGGTTTGAACATGTCAACAAATTAATTTAAATGATGTTTTACCAACTACTACAAATCAACCAATCAAGTACTGCACACTTCATTATTCCAGTCACACACATCCACAGTAATGGTGAGGAGTCTCAACATGTTGATAGCCCTAATGACACTGGCAGTCAATAGGCCTAAAGTCCAAAGAACCAACTGGTAGCACTTCAAAGCGGCTTAATGATCCAAAAGAGTCGATGGTCTAAAAATACTCTCCTAAAAAAATACTGGTTGTGCACATCTACACATTGCCTTGATACTGGTGCACATGAAAAAATTCATTCTGCACAGGGATTGAAAAAATTAGAGGGAACATTGACTTGGTCCCCTTTCTATTGCAACTGGAACAAGCAACAAGAATATAAAGGAAGGCCAAGTTTTTTTCTTGTCTAACGTAACCTCTTTTACATGTTTATATATTACTTGGCTCTTTTTAGCTATCATACCTTTATATGGCTGCCCCATTTATTATAACTCAGCTGTTTTTATGCATGGAAAATGTTTTTGTTTAGATATATTTTTACCGTACATATAGAAACACACAGATATATGCAAAAACATTTTTGAAAAAAGAATTATAATATTACACAAATATTACAAGGCAATATAATGAAAACTCAGCTCTTGTATATATTTTAATGTGTGAATAAAATATTTTACCCAGCAGTATATGTACATACTGGTTTCTTTAAATTTAGATTTTTAAAATAGGAGTTTTATGGGAAAATATGAGATAAATGTATGTAAAATGAAACCTAGAAACCACAAAATAAAATTAAAAACTTATAGCAATCAAAGAAAAATAATGTACTAAAAATATTTACGAGCTTACCAGTAATCCCATCATGTTACCAAGCAGACTTGCCTTGAATGGGAATGTCTGAAAAAATAGCCAAAGTAGGTTAAGTACCATATGTTAATTTATTCGACCTCATAAAATAATACTTAGTAATACATTAAAATAAAATAAAAAACTTTACATGTACAGATCATGTATCCAATATGAAGTCATATTTACATTATTTTGCAATACTGCATTAGGTTTTATATTAAATAACACAGATGAATTTTAAAAATAATTTAAAGAAGAAAGAATTCTTTGCTTGTCATTAAAAACAAAACTATACAATGGATGATCTGTGCTATGCCCACTGCAGGTATCAAAACTTGATATTTTGTGTTATAAGAACTTAGACTTACTGTGGAGCCACCAGAGAGCAGAAGACAAAAAAAAAAATCTGTGAACAATGACCTTCATAATGCATATTTTCAGGATGGTATAAAAATATATACATTTATTTTTAATTCAACTTTAAAATCACTGTTAGGATGTTTCTATTTAAATCTATTTAAAACTGTCTATAGATATATAAAGTGAACAATTTGGACTAGGGATGGACTAGGGTGTCAACCGGGACTGGGTTCCTCCCCCCCCCCAACCAAAAAAAAAAACATACACAAAAATGAGAAACAAAAACAAAACTGACGGTTATTACATTCAACCGGATAATCACCAATAGAACATTCCAGTTTTACTTTCAGCTTTCAAAATTAACTAACAAAAATGTGCACACCAGTTTGCAGAATGCCTGTATTTGTGGAATTTGTTTAAATTGTACTTGATGAACAACAGAATTTTGGTGTTTTCGGGTAAAAGCCTTGACCTTTTGTGTGTCATAATGTTGCCAGCGGTGCTAAAAGCCCATTCGCTGTCTACACTGGTCAGAGGTGCAGTGAGATAATGCCTTGCCATCCTGGCCATTGTGGGAAATCGAGTTTCATTTGACTTCCAAAAGTGAGGCCAGTGAAAGTAAACACAGAAACAGTTATATTGACATGTTTTAGAATCATTATTCCAATTAATGCCTAGCTCCAACTTCTCAAACCCTAACCCCTATTGTTCTCAAAACTCCACCTTCCACAGAAATCCACTTCTCAAGCCATATGCCTGTTATTAACCTCTGTTGTTCTCTGAATCCCCAACTTTCAGTGGTCGGTCAATCTTTGTTGCTCGGATCACAATTTTTTAACCAAACCAATTATTGACTGTAACTTTCAGTACTGTGTAAGTTGCCACAAAGATTAGGACTTAGATGCTATTTTCAATTACCTGGATTTGGCTGTTTTTGACTGACACTCAGCTGGAGCCAAGTATTACCGGGTAGCCCAATAACTGGCTTGGGCCAAATATGTCACCAGGTACCCGTGCATTCCTAATCTGGATCTCAATAAGGTACTTCAGGATGTTTATTGACAAAGTTTACAATGCTTCTAGAATTAACCCTATGTGCATATTGACAGTCTATTGGACCAAGTTCATATTGAATAATTAATGTTTATTATAAATTCTATTTTTCCAAATGCACTTAATTTATCTTCACAAAATTTATTAAGTTTTCAGTAAACACTACACATGTTATACACAAAAAAACAACTTTTTTAATAAAGAATTTTCAATAAAGATTTGTCTCTGAATTTACTTTAGTCAATCTGACCGAGACGTAACTAGTATAGGTGCAAGGTGTTTTCATGTTAAGAATAAAAATATGCTTTTCTTATTCTTAAATTTTTTCATATTTCATTTGCATAACCTCTAAACCTCCTAAATGTATAACAAGCTTTTTTAGGAAAACTATATTTTATCTGTTATTTTTTCTACCCTAATACTATATAGAATTGGTTGATTTTACCAACCTAGTAACCACCACAAAAAATACAAAATAAATCTAAATTACCTTTTATAGAATGACTGCAGATTGTAACAGAAAATTAGTTATTTATCATAAAAAGCCTCAATCTTGTAACACTTAACATCTGTTTTAATTTTATTGCTCTTTGAACCATGTCTAACTACTAAACATGTATAAAGAGAAATTGCCCACCTAGTAAATAGCTCAAATTACAGTAAATAAAATATTGAATTACATAATGCAAATACAGCTTGCATGCATACATCACTGATAAATTTCATTTAATTTTCTTTTAGTTTATGTTTTCTTATCTAACCTAATAAGTTTTTAATTTATAAATTTTAGTTGCTTTTATACTAAAAAATAAAAAAACAACAAGAAATTTAGTACTTACATGTATGTCTTGTACTTTTTATTGCACTTGAAGTCTTGAGAAAAATTAACTAATCTTTGGTAGGTTTATCGTTTTACTTTACTGAATTTTTACTTACTCCAAATATACAATTAAGAACACAAAATAATAAGCACAAAGAATACAATGTCCTATAACTATTATAACTTAACTGGCTTTATAACTAAGCTATAAATGCATTAAATAATTCCCTTACAATGTTTAAGGTATACTCAGCAATAGCGATTTTAAATCTGTAGGCCAAATAATTCAAATGCTGTCATCAAAACAAGCTAGAATTATATGTAGTAAGTTAAAATCTCTTTCTATTGATTATGAATAAAATAACAGCAAACATGAGAGAGAGAGAGAGAGAATTACTGATATTTTTTTAAAGGCAGTATATGTAGGATGATGTGGCATGCGAGTTTGACCTTCTGGTTTGTCTCTGTAATTCAAGATAATCAATTGGAGGCTATAAAATTAGATTATGTCTCAGCAATATCTATACTATAAGAATCTGAAATAAGGATGGGAAGAATGTTTAACTGAGCAAAAAAAAACTCGCATGATACACAGAAGTGAAGACTGAGAACTTATTTAAATATTTCCTTTTGAAACTAAGAAATTAAAACTTATATTAAAATACCTACATTTTGATGTCAAGGTTATTGACATAAATCGATGATAAAGATGTTTAATTAAATTTTGAATGTAACTGTGATGTGACATGCACACTTTGACCTCCACCTCTACACACATGATTAAATGTAAATAACAGTACAATTCCAAATGGATAATTTTATACTAAATTCACAAAATCATACAGAACTTATTTCATTATTAAATATCTCTCTCTCTTATTAGTTTTTGTCATAAAAACATTTCATTTGAAATACTAGTGTTACAAAAATGTGCATTTTAATACAGAAATCATTACAATATACAAAGTAGAAATTACGTGAAACCCAATGTTGTATTTTATGCATCACAAGAAATGTTTATGTAAAACAGTTTAAAATATTACAGGCTGTAAAATTCCTGAAGAAATGTGCTTTCGTAACAAAGATTGCAAAACAAGCTCACTGTCTAATAAAGTACAAATATCAGAAAAAGAAATTTAAGTAGTACCTTACAGAACACCTTGTATTATAATATGAATAATAGTGCTTAAGTTTAGTTTAGCTTCAAATAAAATCAATTATACAAAAGTTAATATCACTCTTAACATATTAAACCTAGAATACTAGATTACACATGGTATTACATACCACAAACTGAACTATAAACCTACAACCAGTGCATCACATCAACACAGTGTTTGTTTAGTACTCATACATACTGGTTATTCTGGTTAATCCACAATATATGTTTGTTGAGATTAACGTGAAACATACAGTAAGTTGTATTGAAGAACATTAATGTTTACAAAAAACATAGTTGCCGAGTGAATGAAAATAAAGTGAAAAATAACATGAAAATTTTGAAACCTTTTTTATACTTTATGTATGATAAGTTTCAACAGAATATTTAAAACTCTAGAGTATTTTTGTCATTCTTTAATCTACTTTATAAAGCAGAAATAATAATTTGCTTTAGAATTTTATGCAAAGCTGCACAACAACTATCTACATATAGCCATCCCTTACTCTGGATTGATAAATTAGAGATAAGGCAGCTACTTAACAGCTCATCAATTCTCATTTGATTGCCACTCTCACAGCTCCAAAGTACAGAGCATGTTGTTTTAGCAATAGGTTGCAAACCATGAAACTGAGGACTCATGGTCCACACACACAATAACCACTAGACAAACCTAAGCCAGCATAAAAATTAACTGGTTGACAAGATACAAAACAATAACACAACCAGCTATGGAATGTTACATGTGAAGGTTTAGTTTACACCTAGATATTCAAAATTTTCTGCATAAAAATAACAATTTCCTTGGGATTATCAATAATACCAGTAACATTTTATACACTCTACTGTTTTCTAGTTTTGTAAAATGAATGCTTCATAAATTAGAGCTGGTTAAATGGCACTCTTAATTACTACCACATGTGTATGTTGGTGAATAATCTACCAAGAATCTTTATAATATGTTTACTGACGTAAATACAACTGTGTAAGAAAAACTGATAGAATACAACTAATTATTGTGTTTCAAATACAGTGCTTTCTATTATTCAGAATTATTATTATTACATCAAATATGTTTGTATATTACATTTAGTTGCTTACATAGATTGACTTTAATGAGTATTAAGGTTTAAACTTCACCATAATCAATTATCAAAACAATCCAAAAAAAAAAGATGCTAAAAGTTTATACCTCTTATACACTTTGAAAATGATGGTAAGGCACAAAAATTATAGGCAAACACACAAACCGTACATAGGTACACCAAAACTGTTGACATCCATATTATTGTATTTCCTTGCTTCTCACGTCATTATTCATAAAAAAATTATTTTGAGATGGTAAATGAGAAAACTTATTCAAATAATTAAAAAAAAGATAAACATGAATATCATGAATTTCCCAAACTTACTTAATATACTTTGTATTGTATAAAATTTTAAAATCCTAAATACAGTGGGCATAATTTTCAAAATATAGCAAAGTATTCATGCCATAAGATGCTGAATTAAGTCCTAAAAACATTCTAATAGTTACCAATAATACATAACATTAAATGTTTTGCATAAATAGTGTGATCCCCAATGTTTGATTAACTTGGTAAACTAATTAAGCATATTTTTTTACCTCAAAACAACATCTGCATAATTATTCAGAGCTTTTTAACAAGAAACTTTTTACTTTCTTGGATTCTCTAAAGTTTATTAAAGATTCAACTGCATGTATGTAATTAATGACTCTTGGCTGATGAAACAATATGTATAATTGTCAGTATAATTTATGGTTTCATTAGCTTTGTATTTGAAAATACAATTCACTGTATTCCATTGTAATTCACTTCCATATATCTTTTTTGGTGAAATTTCCTTGTCTATAATTTCTCTAATTTTTTTAAGTTTGTGGTACTTGTTCTTATTTTCTTTCTGTTATTGTTCATCTCACTAAGTTTTGACTTACATTGCTGAAGCAAAATGTTTTATACCTTCATATACTAACATTCAACTGAAAATTTTTTAAATCAATTACTTAGATGATGAAATATTTTGTAATATTTCATTAAATATCTTTTATTGTTTTGCATCTAGTATACACTTAATATACTATGTCTAATGAAGAACTCAAAAATGTACTTGGCATAATTCAAACAATGGTGTAATCTTAACTAAAAAGTCCACACTGTTTTCTTCTCAAAATAATACAAAACTTTAAATACAAGTATAAGTCACAATGAAACAAAAATAACTTTTTACAAATGTTAAAATTACCTTTAAACATTTTAAAACCAGCTTCATTCCTCTACCATCCAAAAACCGTTTACAGTTAGCAGGTGTCTCATCTGAAAATTACAAAAGCACATCAAATCATCAAGTCAATTTCACATTTTAAAAATAAATAAAAATGTCATTTAAAACATACATTTTAAGTAAAAACTACAAACTTTTAACAATTTTGATAATACTGTGCATCAAGATATATTTTTAGCATTAAAGTAATGTGTAGTAAGAAGAAACAATATAACACTTTATGTTAAAAACATTTTTTATACTAAGTCTTTAATGTTACTTACATGCAAAAAAGAAATATACCAAGGAATGTATTACAAAAGATTCTTAATTATACACAAACAACAAAAAATAACTTCAACTTTGCTATGAATGCAGCAGCTCCCTAAACTTTGATTTCTAGATTCTTAAGGAAAATCACCAAACACTCTTTTACACCAAATGATACTCATTTCTTTACAAAATGTTTTACTTTGTTTTACAATGAAGACATAGAAGTCCAAAATTCTGAGTATTTTGGAGTTCAAAGCTGCTAAACCTGACCTTAAAGTTAACATTTTCCTTACCTGAAAATGTATTGCCAATAGAAACTCACCTCCACATACAGTTTAGCTTTCTTCCTCAGATGTTCACGTATTCTACCAAAAGCCTTGTCAAAACTCCCACCTAATTTAACATGATTTCAAGTGAATTTGCACCACTGCATGATTACATAATCATGCTGTAGAAGCCCTCCATCAATAGAAGTGCAACACACTTCCATGTGCAATAACTCCCCTTACTCTTTCTCACTCTTGAATCCTCATTCCTTGACAAGACAATTAAGCAATTTACATCACAAGTGGGGAAAATGGATGAGAAGGTTTGTGGAGGTTTCTATCAGAAATAAATTTTCATGTAAGGAAAATGTTAATTTCCAAGATGATAACTCACCTTAGCAAACAGTTTAGCTAGAATCCCACATTGAGATGGTGGAGGGACTGGTGCAAAATGTACCTAGATGAGCTCCCTTCAGAAATTGTCGGAAGGAAGCCCATTGGGTGTGACCCCCTATTGCAGGGTCTCCATAGGAGCACACCTATGGGAAACCACATCTCATCTCATCCAGGGTATACTCTTTCCCATATTGTAAAGGGAAAAGGCAAAGAAGCCGGACCTGTGTTGCAGGGATGGACAAAATTGGTATATGGCTATCTGACTTCTTGCACATAAGTTGGGGATTCTTGGAGAAAGAGCCTGGATCCCCATCAAGGAAGAAAGGAATAGTCTGGATAGAGGAGAAGATAGATGTGATGGAAGGGAGTATGAGAGGAATCAATGGCATAGACTTCTGAATAATGGCAACCACAGATGAGAATGAGAATAAAAAAAAAAGTCTTGAGAAAAAGGTGATATGTGAAACAAGATGCCAGCTGTTTGAAAGGGACTTAGGTAACCACTTGTAGGACCACACTGACATCCAAGTCAAGCATGGAGACTAGGAGGGGGTCCTGTGGACAAGGAAGGGAGGAATGAAAGCGGGTGGTAAGGAGAGGAAAATAACTTGCATTACTGGGAGAAGTGAAAGGTGGTAGATAACATTACCCAATAACCAGTGATGGAGGAGACGGACAAGCCACATTTGAACAGCCAGTTAAAGGAGGTTGCAAGATGTTACAAAGTGGGTCAGTGAGAAGGGAAGTGGTGATGTATAGAACAATGGCAATAAGCTGCTACTTACATTAGTATTAGGATAAAGCAGAAGGGTGACAAGAGTGAGACAGTATGAGGCTACATGATGAGATAGCTTGGCTTCATAAGCAATGGACTAGACAAATCCTATATGTGAAGATGGAGGGATGTCACTCCGTGATGAAACAGTGATGTGTGGGTTGGAGAGGAAGAGATAGGATGTTGGGAAGATGAAGAGGTGAGTTGGTTAAAAGTTGAAGGAGAAGAAGAAACTGAGATTGGGATAGCCAGTGAGGAGCCACTTACAGGACCCTGCAAGGAAAGGATGATAAGAAAAGAGGGAGCTTGGCATTAAATGGAATGGCAAAGGCATAGATCTGGGGAGTTCCAAGTTTGGAGCAGATCCTACAGAATGCTTGAGAATGTAGAGCCCATTCTGTGGGCAATATGCAGTCCTGTCAAAAAAGTCAGTTGAAACACGGCTCAGTGCTCTCAGAAAGTGACAAGCTATCAAACATAGCCAATTGGAATGGGTACAAAAAAGAAGGTCCAAAGCAAAAGAATTCTTAAAGCAAAGGGTCCTGAAGTGAGAACACCCTTGGTGCTTGATGTATGACACAACCAATGAATTGTCTGAATGGATTATTACTATTATTATCTATAAGAAGTGGTAGGAAATGAAATGCACGTCTGATGGACAGCAAGAAATAAAAGTGCTGATGTGTAAAGAATGATGTTCCAAGGACCAAGTGCCTGAAGTCAAATTGTGATTCACAGACACTCTCCAACCTGAGAGGGAAGCATTGGTGAAAATGTGGTGGTCCACTCTGGGAAGTATGGAACACCAGAGGTAGTGCTGATGTGGTCAAGCCACCAAGTTAGTTCCTCGAGTAGTGGAGGAGGGAGGTGGATGAGTAAGGGCAAAAGATCCCTGGAAAGGTTCCATTGGTTGTGCAATGTCCACTAAAGGAAATGCATATATGCATGACCAAGAGACATGGGTGTTTCCAGAGATGCCATGGTTCCCAAAAGAGAAAAACTCTTGTACAGAATGTGTAGAAGAAGCAAAAATGTTGGTGACCAGATGCTCAAGATCCTACAGATGAATGGAACAGGGTTGAGCATGGTTGAGACAAGAGTTGAAAAGAATTTCAAGGTGAATAAGATACTGAGTAAGCATGAGGAAGGATTTGGATATCTTAACAAGCTACCCCAGTCGAGCAGCCTCATGAAGAAGGACTCCACCTGGAAATGAACAAAAATGGAACTGCAGACCCTGATTGTGAAGATGTTGAGTGAAGGCCTCATAATATGGTTGAAAACATCTGGGGCTGATGCTATGCCAAACAGAAGAGCAAGGAACTGGAATATGGGATCCCAGTGAATAAAACAGAGAAAACTTCTGGAGAACGGGGCAATCAGAATGTGTAGAAAGGCATCTGAAACATTGACCTTGGTCATCTGCAGGCTTGTGGAAAATGACCAACAAAGAGAGAAAAAAATTCTTCATCCAAAAGTGCAGATGACCAAAGAATGATTGAGGGTGAAGAGGTCTATGACTGGACACCAGTCCCTGGTTTTCTTGGGAAATATGAATAAATGGGAGCAAAAACCAGAAAAGAAGTAATGTACCCTCTCTATGGCATGTTTCTCCAATAACTCCACTGCCATTCCCTTGAGATGTTGAAAATAAACAGGATCTGAGGAGAGCACAAGGAGCATGCTGTAACTGAAGAGATGGGGGAAGAGAAGTCTAGAAACTTCCTGTGGGTGAGAGCCTGAAGAACCCATCTGTAAGCCAATGAATGTTCTCATAGAACTGCAGAGTGTGATGAACCAGCCCTCATGGGTTCCAAACCTACAGTTAGGTCACCACGACTATGTTGGTGAGTTTGACATTAAATGGAAGTAGGATGGGTAGAGGTGGGAGGCCTGGAGACCAGAATGAAAAGATGAATGGTAGAAGGTCCAGAGCAAGGAACAGATGTGACAGAGTGGGGTTGGGACAAACAGGAAACCAAAGAGATTATGGAGGATTGGTGGTGGGCTGCTTTAGCCTTTGATTCCAAGGAATCAAGAACTCCACCAAAACACTTCGATGGAAGAGAAATGGGGCAAGGCAAAGGTCGCAGAGAAAGGTGAATTGGAGTTCTACTTGGGAGAAGAGGGTATCCCAACTCAACAGATGACCCAAGTGAAAAGAAAAAGGGCAGAGGAGGTGGAATAGAGATGGATAGAGATTTCCCAGAAAAGTTTTCTGGAGATCAATGAAGAACTTCAGTCATAAAGTGAACAGTGGAAAGGTATTGAAGAAGGGTAGTGAGAAATGTCAGTTAGATGAGGGAAGTGAGGCATAAGAGAGAAAGGAATCAGCATGTACTACAATATCAGAAGAGGGGGGAAATACAAAAAAAAATGTCACGAGGAATAGAGTTGTGTAGGAGCGAATAGGAAGAATAATAAAATACTAGGTTAAGTGGAAGAGCAGTAGAAACCTGTGAAATAAGTTCCTGAAAGTTAGTGCATGCCTAAGAATTTTCTTCAATGGGCATTTATTCCCAAGGCAAAACTTAGAGGTGGAAAATAGCTTTAAAATTCCTTCTCTTCATTGTCAGGTTCAAAGTTAAGGAAGGGAAGTTAGTAGAGGGTATGGAAGCAGAGGGTCCAGGCTATATAATGGACCCCAACTCACATTGTACTATGGTCATCATGTCTTCCACAGTTAAAGAACTTCAGGTGGCTACTGTTGTAGTATTTTCTGTGGGAGGATATTCTTCACTCACACTAGAAGTAGGAGAATTCACATTGAATTGTGAATTCATACTGAGTACAAGTGAACTCAAGTTGAAGCAATATTGCAAATCTCAGCAAATTTGAACACATCAGTACACAAAATCACTGAGGAAAAGAATGAGAATTCAAGGTCATGAAAGAGTAAATGGGATTATTGTGCATGGAGGTATGTTGCACTCCTACTGGTGGAAAGCTTCTTCTGCATGGTGACATCATCATGCAGTCAAATTCACATGAAATTAGGAAGGAGCTTTCGCAAGGCTACTGGCAAACAAATCTCTTTGGGAGAATACATGGAAAGATGAGTATAATAGCTACACTGTGTGAGGGTGAGTCATCATCTTAGAACCCTGATTTGTAAAACAAAATTAATTATCAATCTCTTTCAATTTTTTTATATTGGATTTAATATCACATATGCCAACGAATAAAAACCATAATTAAATTTTACCTTCCTAAAAAAACAGTTGCTTATTTAGGATAATGGTTTTCTGCAAAACATAATCATTAAATTTCATTAATCACAATCTGAGATTTTAGGAAAAAGCTTATGTATGAGTAAACCCCCCCCAAAAAAAAACACCTTTTTTTTTCAGAAAATTATGCGATATAGCATTATATTATACATAAAACCTATAGAGCCAATAACTTTGCCCAAAATGAGCTCATAAGGTATTAGTGATTATAACCAGAATTATAACAAATATGCTTTGATGTAATTTAAAACTAAAACTAAATAAAGATGATTATCCCTCATCTAAAACACGAAATTAAAAGCATCAAGAATGTCAAATGAAATAAAAATTATGCAAACTAAGTGTGATTCATATTTATTAGCTCAGTTTAGGTTTTAATTTAAAAAAAATAAATTTTACACTTAATAAGCTTCATGTTTAAAGATTTTTATTTAAAATTACAAGTAATTTTTACTAGTAAAAAAGTAGATTTGTTTGTAGAATAAAAAATTGATGCCTGTGTTTTCCTTTATCTTTACTTTCTTGCACTTTCTGTGTTTCTCATAGTCTGTTCATTTGTTATTTTCAGAGATGTGTGCATAACAAACTGCAACTGATACCACTGGCTAAGACATATAGGGTTGTTTTACTATTTCATATGAATGAATAGTTTCAAATAAACATTCATTTTAACCCACAATTCAGCATGAGACCTTAAAATAAGGCTAATTTAAGATCTATCAACATTATAACTATTTTTTTTGTGGTAACAATTCAAAGGTCTTTTTGCACATAACTCCTACATGCTGATGACTAGATACTATGAGTTGAAACATTGCAATTATTAAAGTCAGATGTTGCCTACTGTAAAAGTTCCTCACTAATCATCGATGCTCTTGTTAGTTATTTGTGTTGTGGTGTGTGTAAAGTAATGTGCTGAGAATTATGATTTAATTTGCTATGAAACTTTTGTCTATGCAGTTTACTTTGAATAGATTCAAAACTGGACAGCTTACCTGTTAAATTCCACATGGTGCTCCAAGCTGTTTCCATAACCTCGTCACAAACCATTCTATTCAAATGGTTCTCAATCAACTGAAGCATTACCTTAAAAAGAAGACAGTTACAGTTCATTATTTTCATTGCATAAAACACCATTCAGGTTTTAATGATACTTCAAATGTATTCTAATTTTAAAATATTATATTGTATGAATCACCTGACATTTATCACAACTTTTGAACACCTCAAAAGTCATAAGAATTTAAGTACAGCCAAGATTTGTCAGAAAACTGGTATGTACGTGTAAAGGTCACACTGAATATGTGTAAATGGAAAACTTGCATATCCTCCAGTTCTAACTTAAAGAATCTATGGCAATTGTGTATACTGTCCAGTTTATTTGGCAGAATTTCTGTCAATAGGTGGTGGGTCAGTGAGTTGAAGTGTCAAATTATGGTTATCATGAAATAATAGAGATGTTGGAACATTTAACAAAAGTTGTATCTTGACTTTACAATAAAACAGTGTAGAAATGCATGATTGTAACATTGATACAACAAATTATAAAATAAGTAAATATCTATACATTAAAATCCACATTAGTTAACAAAACGTCTAATAAGTAAAATCTAGTGTGTTTTTTTTTGTCAATTTAGTCATTTTTTTTCTACAGAAATTGTTGTGCTTCAGTAAGGTAGGCTACTCTTTGTTAAAACAAAGCAACCTACTATATATATATACACGCACACGCACATACATATATATGACACTTGGGAATACATCAATGTTTAATCAAGGCAAACTATTATGAAACTTGGACTGACAGAAAATGTTCAATCTCTTGTACTTATAATTTTTATAAGAACAACTTCTTTTACAGAAATACCTTTGGTGTCGTTGGCCACCTGATTAAAACCATTCTTTTGTACTTGCACTCACATTTACCTCTAAATTCGACTCCATGATGTTAGGAACAGAGAAGAGCTTATGTACATCTTGAGCTTAAGCATGTACATGTAAGTGATGAAAGAGTAATGCACATTTACTGCCTTATCATGTAGGCATGCTGAATAATGTGCACCTTGACTGGACATTGTGAAGATTTTACTGTTTTATTTATTAAACGTTTTCCTGTTTACTAATTGAAATTTGTATGTTCTTCATTGTTTCATTATAAAGTCAACAAAATCTATTGTTAAATGTTAAAAAATGCACGTCTTTATTATTTCATGATGACAACCTTAATGTGACACCTCAACTCACAGAAATTATATATATATATATTAACCAGACATTATGCAAAATTGATTCATAGACTCTTAAAGTATGCACATTATCCAATGATATCTAATGATAGTGCTTTCATCATAATATAAACATCAACTTGTATATAATTATTGTAACCAAATATATATATATATATATATACAGAGATATCTCAAAAGTAAATAGACACCATGAGTTTTTCAATAGTCATTTATCTCGCATTATCAACTTAACAACAATGTTTACAAATATGCATCAGTACTTAGTCGATTTGCCACTAGCATTTTTCAGTGCTTTGACTCGTTCTGGCATGGAATCGATGAGTTCTGCAATTTTCTCCTGTAGGATCTTGATTCAGGCTTCACGCAAAACATCAAGTAGTTCTCCACGGGATGCTGGTTTTCTGGAAATTCTTCTCACTGCTCAAGCAAGTATGGCCCAGACATGCTCGATGAGGTTCATATCAGGTGACTGACTTGGCCATGGGAGCCGTTGGATACCTTTCTTAATTAAATGACTATTGAATAAACATCGTGGTGTCTATTTACTTTTGAGATGACTCTGTATGTGTATCAGTACATGTAACAGTAGAGCAGGCAGCAGTGATTTAGTCCAATCTTTGTTATTATATTTGTGCTGAAACACAGTAGTAAAAATAATTATGGAAACACAAATACAGGAGTCACAAACAATGAGTAACAACAACTACATGGCAAATTTACTAAAGGTACAAAACATTGCTGCAGAAAACATGAAAGAAAAGTGAGTAAGTTATACAATACACTAGAATTTTGTATGTGAGCTCTTTGCTTTACACAGAGTATTACATCTTGTTTTCATGCTGTCACACTGTTTATCAATGTATGATTGTGAAATATTCTTCCAAGTGTGTCCTGTATAACACCTAACAATTCAGCCATGCCTTTTGATTGCCTTTCAACCTTTTCAGATTGTATACAAGTTTATACAGCCTCAAAAATGTTAATATCAGGACTCCAAGCCATGGTTGTGTGTGTGTTCCATTTTCTTATTTATCAACAAGATATTGTTTCACTACGTTTGTTGTATGCTTGGGATCACTGTCTCGCTGAAAGATAAATTTCCACCTAATAAATCCTTTTCCTGATAGATCAGAATATGCCTGTACCAGTCAGCGAACAGGATGTGATGCACCCCCAAATCTGTACCGATTACCCCACTATATTTTAGTGTTTTATACATTCACTATGACAGAGTTCTCCTCTGCACTATGGAACAAACTGTCATTGATTGTTGATGAACAATTCTGCCAAATTAATATATTTTCACAGATATGTATTAGATAATTATGACAATATCATGACTACAATAAATCTTGGAACAATGTATTTGGTTAAAAATACAATTTTACTTTCAAACTTAGAGATTTTTTTGGTATATTTTGAGCAAAATAAAGGTATTTATAGATTTTATGTTTTGCTGGGTGGCCTGAGTATATGTATTTTAAAATGCATAAATATATGTCAGAGTAGATAAGCATATTTTAACAAAGTAATCTTAGTGGAATTTCTTAGTTAATCATCTGGCTCTCGCTACGGGTCTTCCTATAGTCAGGGGTCAAAGGGCATGTCATCAAATTGGTAGACTTACTTTCAAAATGTTATTGATCTACTATTTTATGAATGTATGCCAGTAAGTTTGGTGTCACACTGTACATTATAATTCAAATTTCAGCATTATACATTAGTCAATTTCTTAATTTAAAAATAAATATTAAAACAAAATTCCTAAATATCAATTTTTATGTGTCACATTGTATGTTGAATACAGCTTTGGTTCAAATTATATGTTTGTGATGTCCAAATACAAAGTCTATAGTTTCTTACAAATTAGAAACTCAAATTACCAGTATTGACAAGCTAGAATATAAAATAAGAACCTCCTATCTTATCTATTTGCTGAGATATTGCTATATTTAGTGAATCAAACACAGTGGCCCCACCCACCTCTTTCCATTTTTGGAAATGCTTGCTTATGTACACCTACTTCTGTCTATGACTTGTGAATAACCAATTGAAAGCTCAGAATGCCCCTCTGGTGATTTTCTCAGTCTCTAGAAGGTGGGAGGTTCCCAAGATTATTTCTTTGTCTTGAATCGTAGAAGGAATTTGGTTATTTCAAAACGCATATATAAAACCTGAAAAAATTTTGTTTTACATCCTCCACATGTAGGCAAATGAGTACAAAGTTTGTAAGTAGAAAAAAATCATTGTTTTCTAAATTTCTTTATTTACTGTTCTATGTTTATGAAAAATAATTGAAATTTACAAACGTATTTGTAAATAGTAATAATATATATATGCATATGTAATACATTATAACCAGAATGTCACTGTATTTTACAAAATACTGGTTCACTAGAACAAAGCCAAGACAGGTCACTTTGTAAAGGCCAGGCTTATATTACTGGATATGGT
>NW_013667612.1:200561-207268 GCF_000517525.1 Limulus polyphemus
CGTTATGAGTTTTAAGACTATTTAGACTAAACATTTAGTGATTTCTTATTATAATTTGTAGTCATTCTAGAATGAAAAATCATAACTTATTTTTATTTTTAACTTTTATGTTGGGTACAAAGTCGGTCAAATCAACCAAACCCATACAAAGATAAAATAGTGAAAATAACAGACAAAATATAGTTTTTTTCTGAAAAACGTTTGATAATTATCTGGTGGTTATTAGGAGGTTATAAAGATCTTTCGTGTGAAATTTGACAATTTTCTGATGCATAAAAGTATTTTTAATCTTAAAATCAAAATTACATTGCATGTTGGATAGACAACATTCAAAAAGAAAAAAAAATGCTCATGAAAATCATTACTTAAAAAATCTTAAAACTCAAAAAAGAACCTGATATTTTGCATACTAAAGCCTTGTAATGTTTACTGATTATCTGCAAAATTTTATGAAGATATGCTTACTGTATTAAAAGTTATAGTATGAAAACTATAACAAACACAAAATGGTTCCGAAGTCAGTCCCTGAGACCAAGCCCATAGTGAGAGAGTTAATAGATTACAATCAGTTACTTAGTTACTTTTATAAGATAGCTAAAAAAAGAAAACAGAAAAGTAATCTACTATTCTCTAATGGCATGGCTAAAAAAACAAAACAAAAATTGAGTTTATATAGCCCATTGTGTAGCTTTGTGCTTAACAACAAACAAACACAACAGCAATATTTTGATTATTGGATAATTGGAATAATCAGAAATCTTAATTTTGTATAGTAATTAGTTTTCTGAGTCATGACACTAATCAATTAAAATAAGCAATCTTGAGTTAAATGAAAACAATAATGGAAAATCACCACGACAATATTTCAATTACTGGATTGTTGAAATAATCAAAAACAGTTATGATTGGAAACACCAGTTGAATATTTTCACAAAATTAATGAACTTGATCATCATTTTGATTAATCAGTAATTTTACACGATGCTAATCAATGAAATCAAAGCTCAAAAGTAATTGATTATATCGATTAACTGAGTTAATCATCCAGCTCTATTACTAAGCCTAATATATATAAAAAAAACAAAAAACAGGATGAATAATTCACAGCACAACTTCTGCTCGTTTTAGATCACAGGCATGAAGATGCATATGCCACAGCCCAGCAAAAAGTTTTAAATACTATCAAAATGTACCACGGAAGTTCAGAAAAAAAACATGATGCATCAGTGACACCCATAATGTTAGCTCAAGTAACAGTAACTAATGTAACCAGAGAGAAAAGTGAATAGTTAGCTATGTTTCTCAAAACCAAAGAATAAAAGTAGAACATGTAAAACCCAAGGAAGTTTCTGATTAGAAAGTATAACAAGCTGTAAGAAAAATCAATTATACAGTAACTACTACTTTTATTTTTTTTATACACAGTGCACTAATAAAGTTCCCCTTCATATACTGGTATGGTGTATAATAAGCCTTGGGTTTTGATATAAAAAAATCATTTTTTAGTTTGTTATACATATCTAATTATGCCAACACTTCTTTTAAATTTTTTGAAAATTAAACTTCAGGTTGCCAAAAGATAAGAAAATAAAACCTTATTACATGTACAAACACTTACTTGAACGGTTCCTCGATCCCCGATAACTTTTTTCTGCTCACCATCTGCTTCACAAGCAAGGCTGTTCAACATATAGATACTAATTTGCTGAACAAATTTATCTTGATAATCCTTGGACACAATACAAAGTAAGACATCCACCAATTTTTCATATTCAAGCATCTGTAGAGCATTTAAACACTGGTTAGAATCATGTTAGGGTATAAATATCTTAATACATACAAGAAATAAATATGAATTCTTAAAACTATTCTAAGAAAAACAATAAAATTCAAACACAATAAAAACCTTCTAGTGCATTTGGTTTGTTAGTCTATAAAAAAAGAACAAAAAAGTTGAATAACGGTAAAACAGACAAATTACAAATACAATTATCTACAGAAAATTCTCTAACACCATGTGTGTATGTGTGGTGAATATATATTTTAAAGAAACATCACAGTCTAGCTTTACCTGGGTATGTTCTAAATAAAATGATATACATTTTCCATATGGTTATTACTGCTTCAAACTTCATTTGTGAAAACTACATATGCTTTTACATTAGTTACAGAGATTCATTATAAATTCTTATTTCTAACTTTACTATCATACATAAAATGTGATTCATCAACACTTACCATATCTTGAGAAATTTTAAAATGAATAAGCGTCAAACAGCTATTTCGTAGCATCTGCAAAACAGTAAAACAGAATGTTCAGATGAATAAAAGCAAATTCACAGTCAAGTGTAATTAAAAACAAATATTTTATTTAGCGTTATGGAAACAGTATTTACTCTAACAATTGAAAACATACTTCATTTGTTTGTTTTTAGAATTCTGTCTAAAGCTACTCAATGGCTATCTAAGCTATCCGTCCCTAATTTAAAAGTGATAAGCAAGAAGGAAGGTAGCTAGTCAACACCACCCACCACCAACTCTTGGGCTACACTTTTACCAACGAAAAGTGGGAATGATCATCACATCACAATACCCCCACAGCTGAACTAACGAGCATGTTCTGTTACAAGATTCAAATTTGCAACCCAAAGATTGTGAGTCAAGCACCTTAACTGCCAGGTCCCAGCTCTTTAAAGACCAGCACTCTTTATAAGAAGTCACATAAACATGAATATTTTACCCATAAAAGAACACTGGTAAAATTCAAAATTATTCAGTTTTGTAGAATATGTTCATTGCATGTTTGTAAGAATAATTATAGTCAAAAATTAGTATTCACTAATTCCACAAAGTATTTTCATGGAATTCTCTGTTCCTTACTTTAACTACTATTTTTTGCAGATACTAGAAAATTTGACTAAAAACAAAATTATATTCTGAAAGAGATAAACTTAAATATATTAAGATATCATGTTGCCAGAATGCTACATTTCTATTAGATAGAGCATGATGCATGACTGGTATGTTATTTACCTTTAAGTGGTTTCATTTAAACATATTTTCTGTAGGTTCAAAATTAGTTGAGGATGTTTATTATAATAAAGTATATAAATGAGTAACCCTTTCTGGGTTGGAGGGGGTGTCACTGATATCCCTTGGTCTTTTCCTTCTCACAGTGAAATACTTAATCACTTTTTGTGAAATTTACATTTGTGTTCTCAAGGGTTGATAATTTCTCAGCAATGGAAAATCTATACTTTGGGATGAGCAGTAAAATTCTAAAAAAACATCTATAAGTGTGTTGTTTACAGGTGAGACTTTTCAGAACTATGCAGAAATGTAAATTTGAGGATTTTTTTTTTTCATTTTTCTTGAAGATTACATTGAATGTTAGAAAATTACAAAAATATCAATTCTAAAATACTTTTGAGTTAAAAAATTGACTAAAAAAAAAGTTAAAATTATCATTTTAAATTAAATTTTTAAATTTGATATACAGGTGTGCACTTGACAACTGAAAGGTGTTCTGTGATTTGTGGCTTGTGTCTTTGATATTTTGAAGTCTGAAAAACTCCATTCAAGAAAAAAAGAGCCAGAAAGAGAGAGAGGCTGGCAAGACATTTCAAGTTAACCTTTTTACAACAAGGCATCTTGTATTTCAAGCAATCAGGGTAAATTGGTAAATTTGATGAAATACTAAAAATTTAATATTTGATTCATATATTGTATATTTTACTGATGAAATGCCCTATAAACCTTGCATCACTGGAATCTGTGTGAAAAACCCTTATTAAAGTATGCTCATATGGTCCTTTGGAATAAAAATAGTAGGCGTACCAAATACATGCATAGGATAAGCAAGAGGTGAAAACAGTTTTACCTTCTGAGCAAACAGATGAAAAAATTGTACTATAGGAGCAGAAAAAAAATGACAAAGAATCTAATTTAGGTAAAGTGCTGGAAACAGAACTACCAAAGGGCTACACTAAGAACTGAAGTACTAAGGTAGAGGACTAATAGTAATTGTCAAAGAGAACAAATTATGTCTTTGGCTTACCCTTGAAAATATCTTTCAAACATAAAAGTTGGAAATGGTTAGAAATCAAAGGTTAATAAACAATAAAATCCTATAGTTTATTTAAACAAAGTTTTATATTAAAAATTAAAGACAGTTCACACTTAAGACCAACTGTCATAAATCCAGCCATTTTAGAATTCATTCATCTTTAGTCTAACAAACTTAAAAATAAGGAGCATTAGAATATTGTGTCTGAAATGCTGCTAGGATCCCAGAAAATGTGTTTAGGAAATATGATTAGCTTACGTTACAAATATATGATTTGTTTATAAACTGAACAAAAATATGTAAGTTATACAACAAAACAGACAGATCAAGTAAGCCACACACACACCTTTTTAAATTTTAATTTTTGACATTTGAATCTGATCAATGAAAGAAACATTCCTTTACTTTTATCTTATTATTAAGCAATTCATCATTGAATATATAACTAATTTCAAGTAAACAGCAAAATGTCATCCAAAAATGGGCAAGATTTTCTATACAGTCCTGTAACTTCTTTTTTTAATCATCTCTAAATGATACTGAGTTGATTTCTCTCTTTATCATCTTAATTCTCCGAAAAATTTCAATAGTCTAAAATTTTCCCATGTTTACAGGTTTTGGCTTGCAATGAAATGTATATTTATTCATTTGTTTTGCAAAATTTTCTTTTGTATATATACATGGGCATGAATATAAAACAGTTCATTTTTAATACTCACAGTTCTGTCATTTTCATATCTGCACATAGCATCCAATAATGTTCTGATAATGTTTCTGGAAAAATGGACATAAGACAGATATGATTAAACAAGTGTAGATTTTGGATTTTAACAAGATTCTATGGATTATCAGGAAAAATAAATACTAATATCTTACAATAAAAGATTGGATTAAACATACATATACGTGAATACAAATATTATGGCTATAATATTTATTGTCTGTGCTGCATATTAAAAAACAAAAGAATTATATTCAAGAAAATCAAGAACAGACTCAGTGAAAAGTAATCATGATATGACACCATTATTTTTATAGCAAACTGAAAGCTTCTTTGTGTTAAATAGAACTGAAATTACTTACATCACACTTTTAGCCAAAGTCTTATTCATGGATACATTATTTAATATTTGCTTTTCAGTGTAATAACAGAATTGTAAACACAAGAAACAAACTATTGTAACAGCAATAACAAACATTAAATTATTAAAATAACATCTGAAAGTAAAGTACATTTTTTAAACTTATTCTAAAAATGGTATTATAAAACATTAAAATGTTAATTTAGAACAAATAGAAGAAAAAGTATATGCAGTATTTATACAAATGGACAAATGAGTTCAGAGAAAAATATGGATCATCATACAATTTGTTTTTCAAAAGATTAGTAGATTGCTAGTATTGTAAATAAATTCCATTTTAATAACTTTGTACAAGTGGGCAACAATAAGTTAACAATATAATTTTCTCACCTTTTGACATAAATGCCAAAATTCAGTTTTTCTTCTCCTCTGACAATGTAGTAGAGTAATGCACTATAAAATTCATTTAAAAAATATAATTTTATTGTTCATAATGGCTAAACAAATTCAAGTTTATTTACATAACTTATTATTTACCATAAAGAATCACACAGTTATATATATTGTAAAAAGATTAGTTCAAGTCAGATGAAAGGCTTAATATGAGAAATATGTAGCAGACAAATGATACATATGGGAAATTAGTTTTACATACTTCTCCTTTGTTAAGTTACCCTTCATATGATACAATTTTTGCATTAGCTCCTATAGGTAATTAGGTATGTACTTTACACTAATAAAATGGCAAAAAAATTTTCATAAACCAGCCTTCTAATTAAGTTTATCTTCTAAATTGATTTTTTCAACTAAACATTAGCAAAAAACACACAAATTAGAAAATATGTCATTAGGAAGGTAACAACCATTAAAACTGACCTTGAAAACAGCAACTGATAAGATTATCTAAAGAGATAACATGAATTACAAAACTATCATCTACTCAATAACAAAAATGTACTACTTTACACTTGTACTTTTGTTTGTAAATAAAAACCATATCCATTGCTTAAAATTTGTGAGAAAAATCATGTTAAGTGCTGATGTTTTTCTCCACATTCCTCTAAATTTTTCCATTTCAGACTCAAAATCAGAGGCATGTCATAAAAATATTTAAGATCTATCTTCCGTCCCACAAGTCAATGCTTTTCATTCAATATGAGAACTTGTCAGTTAAGCTGGACATATACAGTATAATACTTTAACATTTGTGGTTCCAATGCTAAAATCTAGTGACCAACTCTGAGTTTGAGTCTGAAATAGATAAATTAAGAGAAATATTTAAAAATCAAAATCTGCAGTTAACATTATATTTATCATAAATTTTAACATCCATGACTGATAATTTCAAATTAATATCTGAAAAATAAAATTAAGAAAGTTCATACATATAGCTTTTTCAAAAATTAAAAACATTTAACTCTTTCAGCATGGGCTGCCCCTGGGACCGACCTCGTAACCATTTTGTGCTTATTATAGTTTTCATGCTATAACTTTTAAATTAATAAGCAAATGTTAACGAAATTTAGCAGATTATCAGGAAACATTAAAATGCTTCATAT
>NW_013667612.1:207561-220901 GCF_000517525.1 Limulus polyphemus
TTTAGTCTAAAAAATATAAAATTTTGATCAGACTAAAGACACACCCTACCTCGTTGAAATATTGGTTCAAAAGCAAGAAATGGCACCAAGTCTGTTAAAATGGCTGAGAAAGCCACAAGTGGGATATTCTGAGCTTCCAGTTGGTTATTCAGGTCATATATAGAAGTAAATGTATATAAGGGAGCATTTCCAAAAATGGAAAGAGGTACCACTGTACTTGATTTATTACATGAGCAATATCTTAGAAAATTGAAAAGATATGAGGCTCTTATTTTATATTCCAGCTAGTCAATAATCAGTAATTTGAGTTTCTAATTTGTTCAAAACTATAGCTTAGTATTTTGACTTCACAAACATCTAATTATAACCAGTGCTGCATTCAACATACCATGTGACACACAAAAATCTATGTTTATCTGTATTTTTTAATATTGCTTTTAAATTAAGAAATTGAGTAATATATAGTACTAAAATTTGAATTATAATCTACAGTTTTATACCAAACTTATTGACATAAATTCATGAAATAGTAGTTCAACAAAATTTTGAATGCGAGTCAACAAACGAGATGACATGGCCTTTCACCCGTGACCCGTCTCGAAAGGGTTAATATAACTTCTGAACAACTAGTTACTAATCAAAATATTAATGTAAACAGTTTGTTTGTTGATTTTTATGCAAAGCTGCTCAAAAGATACCTGTTCTAACCATCCCTAATTTTGAAGTGAGAGACTAAAGGGATGGCAACTAGTCAACACCACACACACCATCACCTTTTGGGCTACTCTCATCAGATCTAACAGTAGGATTTGACTGTCACTTCTAACTCACCCTCAGGCCAACGTGTGAAGCATGTTTTTTTTTCTTTTGTGGTAATGGGGTGTGAACCATATAGCCTCAAATTCAGTCAAGCATGCTAGTGTACTACAAAATTAAACCTTTTTACAAAATTATAATTAACTTTCATTTTACAAATTACTGACTACAAACAATAGTTAAGATTTACAAGACTAAGTACGTGTCATATTCTGAAGATTAAAAAAACCTTACCTTCCAGCACTTTGAATAGATTTTTCATGTATATGTCTATTCATAGACATCAATACTATATCCAAGACCAGCTTTAGATTACTGCAAGAACTATAACGAAAGACATCGGCAAGATTATTCAAAATTTCCAGAAGACACTCAGGTCTATCATAATACACCTGGGCAGCTGTAAATATTTGTTCTTCATTAGCATCCCCTGAAATCTGATGAAATATTTGAAATACAGTTACTATAAATACTCATTATATACAAATTAGATATATACATATGCTTATAAGTTATACTGTTTAATAAAATAGAAACAAGTCCTAAACACATGCATGAAATAAATAGCATACTTAGGCCTACTTCCAATAATATATTAGAAAATACAATAGGTACACAAGCTTTAAACATAGAACCTGAAGAACCAGGTTAAACTACTGTACAAATATATCTTAATTTATTAATTTTAAGATAGAAGTCATTAAAAAGTTCAGAAAAAGAGGAGTGAATATTTGTAACAGTTTACAAACATCAGAATTTGTCCATACCAATTTTACTAATAATTGTACACAAACATAATTATGAACTTTTTAAAACATGTTAAACCATCACAAATGAAAGAAAAACATTGATATTACTTCTCAAACTAAGAGATCTGCTTTCTGTCACTCAAGTGAAGTCAAGTACATGGCATACAAAAATATGTTTTTAATTTTATAAACAATGTGTTTTGTTTTTATTGTTTGGACAGTTTTCATCTGTGTTTTGGTATTTTAGGTATTTACTCTGAAAGAAGTTTAAGGATTGTTGGAGCAGTTCATATTTTTAGAAGGGTAGTAAAAGTTTTCAAACACAATCAAATTAACATTACTTGTATATGCACAAAGAGAACTAACAGAAATCTGCATTAATATTCCTTTTATAGTTCAGCCAGGTAGTAAAGGGGCATCAGTCAAAAGAAGTTATCAGTCATAAGAGTTACAATTAAGTTTTAATTTAAAAGTAGATTACACTCTTGTTATTTAAATTGTCAGGTTACTGTTAAATTTTCAATGATTACAAACAAGAAAAATACATCTAAACCTTAGAAAAAATCTAAGAAATACAGTTTCTAGATGTACTTCCACCACTACATGTGTCAGCATGTATTGTACCAGTCTACGGCATAATCATTATTATTTGAATATGAAAAGATATTAATGCAAGAAAAAATAATAGTTTGTATCAAAAGCTCTAACTGAAAGTTCAAAAAATTTGTATCTTTCATTATTGAAATCGAGAAAATAAAAGTAAGAAAAATGACATATTGAATGTTAACTACACATTTAAAATTAAAATTAAAAACCATAAAAATTCTATTATTCATAAGGAAAAAAAAAGATGGAATTACTGGAGTGCTAAAGAAAGATTGAACAAGTCTTTGGATACACACAATGTGCTTAAGTGGAAATTGAAAATGGAGAATGTGTCAGCCTCCAACTAAAGAACAGCTATAGTCTAATGCTGATTGCATCAAAGAATGATGTAGTACACATTATTACTTGTAGGGGTAGAAGTTTTGTTCAAAGAGTTAGCACATGTGCAAAAAAAATATTTTCAGCAGTGGTGTTATATAATAGCTATTTGTTCTGTGGAGAGGTGAGTAGCATTTTTGAATTTGAATTTTAAGATTTTTCTACATTTTAAGATATGAATAGCAACTTGCTGAATCAAACTATTTCAAAAAATATAGCAATATATTCTATCAATAAAGAGACAGACGTTGAACAAAATATTACGTGATTCAGATGCAACAGATTTGCATATACATACTTCAACTAAAGAACATAAACCATATGAAAGTCAATAGTTTAAAGATCATATCTAATCCTGAATAAAACTTTCATTCATTTCAAACTGCTTTGTCATCAAATCTATTTGACCTCTTAGTTATCTACAAGTGAAAAACATGCATCTGGTTTGGTATAACATTTTTACTCAGTAGCTAAAAAAAAGAAATTCTTAGTTGAAAACATTAATTCAAGTGTGCTTACTACAAGCTTTCAACCTTAATCCTGTGATGTGAAATTTGTAGTTTAATAAAATTTTGTAAAATTATTTCAAATAATATTTTAAGCTTAATAATAATATGCAATAATGACAATAACTATCTCTAAAAAGTATACAAAAATAAAGAAATATATCAAAGTGAGTGTCAGATCATGAGAAAATATGCCACAACTAACAATGGAGAACTAAAATTTGGAAAGGTAGCATGAAAATTTTGTTTTTAAGTAGAAAAAACTAATGGCTGCTGGTTAAACTTCCATGCATAAACAATTTGTAGGTACATTTTGTTCTTTGCTGGAAAGTTATTTGCAAATGTAAACATTTTCACAAAATTAACAAATACCGAATTACTTAATTTTGATTCCTCTCAAATTTTTGAATTGTACCCATTTATACAACTATGACTAAACACTGCAAGAAAGCTACAATGCATGCAAGGTGAAGAATGCTTCTTCCATTTACTTGACTGATGTTAGAGGTTTCATAATTGTGCAAAACATAAAAACAATACTGTAATTATTTTTACGAATCAAAAACTTTGTCAAATATATTTTGAAATATTTTGGTTCCAATAAATCATAATAACTGTTCAGAAGATCAAACTCTAAAAACAACATATTTAAAATAACTTTGTAACCTCAGAATAACAAAAAAAAGTGTATTGATCAAAAAATGTCTTCCAAACTCATTTTTATTATCTAAATATGAATAATCACAGTATATGATCTCACTAAAAATACTGTAAAACAGCACGTCATAAAATGACTGCAGTACAGTACATACACATCATATATTACTGTAATATATGGTTTTAAAAATTACATGTATATTATAATGTAATAATAAATAAGCATTTCTTTTTTTGTTAAGCACAAAGCTACACAATTTGTACCTAAGTCCAATTTTTAGGCAGAATCTTAGGCAGAGGCCTGTGTTTGTGATGAAGCTCTCAGTACAGTGACTAAAACACTGTACACTCATACACCCTGCATAGATGCAGTCCATAAAAAATTAAAATTGTCATTGAACAAAAAAAAATATTAGCACTCACTTTCTTTGCAGGAATATGGTGTCGATAACAAGCTTCATGAAGAGTTCCATAAAGTCCTAAAAATTCCAAAGGATTATCAGATCTCTTTCTCAAACCTGGAATATCACTTAGAGGTACAGGAGTCATGTTCCTGTCTGAACTACAAGAGTAATAAAAAGGTATTATGTAGATAAAGTTACTAGCTTAAGTTGTCACTCTGCTATATGCATTAATATTTTGTTTTGATGTTAAAAAAATAAATAAAAAGAGATCAACATATGTTAGAAAGAGTACAGAGATAAGGTACTAAAATACCTGACCTATTTACTTAATTAAGCTAAATGAGAAGGTAAGCATTTTGGACTTACTTTCTCTTTCTCTAAAGAACAAAAGGGTTATAAACAACTTGACTCAAACATTCAAAATTTTAAATGATTTGTATAGTCTTGTTAGGGATGACATGTTTGAATGTGGAACAAAGAAGCTGGAAATAAGAATTTCAATATTAAGGGTAAATAGTTTAAGCTTTGATAACATAAATGCATAATATATACTTTGACGTAATATATACTGTTCTTTTTCTACATTTGTGGAATGGTGTGTGTTGTTAGTTTCAACTGTTTTAAACTTTTATTACATAGTTATGTGGATGTAAATGGCTATATTTAACTGGTGTTGATAATTTTGCTTTGGTATGTTTAGGTGACCTCACTGATAGAACAGCCTTCCATTACTTTACTTTTTGTTTTCTTTTGCTGAAGCTAAACTCATACCATATACATCCAGGTTATTAAACCTGCATCTATGTGATCTTATTAAAAATAGTACTATTTGCATTAAAAAAAAATTCAACTATTTGATAATTAGTGTGGAATGATGAGTAAAGTTAATTTGAGTAAAAATAAATAGCTGGTGTTAAAATAAATAAATAATAATGTGCTATTACTGTTATTACGCTTCACTTATTCAACGTAGTTCCATTATAACAGTTGTTGTTCATGCAATTTGATAATACAAGTAGCATATCAACTACTACTGTGTCTAATGTATGCCAGTTGGACTGATGAGTTTGATATTATCCAAAAAGCTTTGTCAGCACTGGGCACAGCATATATAGTGTGGTTGACATATTATTATACATTCTTTTTTTGCTTTCACTCATAAGGTTTTAGAATTATACATCAAATTTACACTATTGTGTGTACCTAAATTTAGTTCTCAAGAAGCAATGAAGCACAGAATAAAATGCTTATTAAAACAGGTAAACTACAACTGAAATAAAATAAAGGCTAACAAGTTAAGATAGGTACTCAGTGACTTTTTTTTTTAATTACATGATACATCATTAGAACATGAGACATTCTGTTAAAAATGCATAAAAAATAAATACCTCAATTCTTCAGGAGTTAACCTTTCCTGAACACATGGCCCAGCTAGGTTAGTGCCTGAAATATCCAATGAAGTGAGATGGGGCAAACTCTCTATAATTTTTCTCAAAATCTGATTTGGGTCATCATACAAACTGTACTGCTCACCAAACTGGGATATATCTAAATGTCTATAGAAATAAAACAAAAGCACCATTTCATTTCCACATTAACAATAAACTAGTTTGTGAAGTCCACTGGATGAAATTTATATTTCCAGCTAAAAAAAAAACATTAAATATTCAGTTTCATATTACTTGTACTTTCTTTGTTCCAATTTGTAAATTATAAAAAAGAAAACAAATTCCCATAATTAAAGAAAAATTTAGTCTGAAGCTAGTTGAAAGTACCAGAATAGATCATAATCAAAGATTGATGAAATCCTGCAGGTTATCAAAGAAATTAATTTCAAACTTCAAAACAGTGTGTAACATTAAGAGTCAATGTTTGATATGACTAACAAAGATCTTCAAGCCGCTATCTGATTCATCCTAAAATGAGTTAGATGTAGACACATAAAACGTTCAATTACAGGATGAGTTTTTACTTCTCACAGCATCAAGATGCTAAAACCTAGTTAAAGCTAAATACAGAAGCTAGTGGGAATTTTGAATGGTTCCCTAATTTATTTATCATTCCAAATTAATCAAAGAACTTACCAACTGATTCCATACTGATGATGCAATACAAAGACTTGAAAAATATGTTAATTAACTTTTTTTGTACATTATTCACAAACTTATCATTCAGTACTACTTTTGTTACTGATTTTATTCAGTTGTGTGGAGAATGAAGAAGTAAACTTGATGGGTTTGAAACTTTGAATAAAGTTAAAAGACTAAAATTCCAGATTTCTGTAATAAGATACCAAAACTCTCATATTTATAATAACAAGGGCATGTATACATAGTTACACCTAAATCCTTTTTATTTATACAATACCAACATAATCTTAAGCAAAAAGTAACTCTTATTCCAATTTCCACATCATAATTAATATTTCTAGCACTGACTTTTTCACATTTTGTACCAGTCCCACTAAATGATACAGATTTACAAACAATGTCAGCCCATTTCAGAATCTACATATTCACAATAAGCTGTGAAATATTCCAATTCTCAATGTTGACATAAAAAATAACATCAAACCCCTATTCAGATTTTCTGAATTGGGAGAAAAAGTTCTTTTATCACTACTTTTTGTTTTCCACCATAAAACTACTCTTCTATTCACTTCTTAACTTCACATTAAAATCCATAATTATTTAATTTACTAAATAATTTATTGTATGGCTTCTCATTAAAGGATTTCTGAAATTTCAAATAAGTAAAATCAATTAAAGTTCCTTCAATAAAAAACATTGATGCTCCACCAAAAATCCAATAATTTGTTTAGGAAAACTTTTCTTTTTAAAATATAATGAGTATTTGTTTTCTAAAATGCCAAGTTCCCAAATGCTTTTCTAAATTATTTCTAACAACAGATTCCAACACCTTGCTAAAAAAGCTAAACTAACAAGTTTATAACATTGCAAAGAATGTTCCTTCTCACTTTCATAAAAACAGATGTAGTTTAAGAATATCCATCAACAAAATCCCAGTAAAGAAACTCTTTAGAATTTAAACTCCTTCATCTGCAAAATCATTAGTAAACAAACTTTTTAGAAATTAATCTCCATCAGCAGAAACCACTAGTAAACAAACTGTTTAGCACTTAAATTATGTTACTTTCCTCTGTAATATGATACCCACTGAAAATATACATTGGGCTAATATAAACCTTAATTTCTTTTTGGTTGATTTCAGTTAACCTCAACATTTTTCATTTCATTAGTAAACCTGATATTTTTCTAGAATTAGCATTTTTCATTTATAAATTTATTGCTTGAATGCACATTTTTATAAGTAGCATATTTTTATCAATCTCAATAATATAACAATTCTCAAATGCAATTATCTCATTAAAAATTAAAAAAAAACAATTTTCACTTTCATACTTTTTTTAGAAGACTTTAAACTTTGTAAAATCACATCTTCATAGCCTCCACTGGATAATAACGATATTTGCTAACATTCAACCAAAGTCAGCTATTCTAGTAATTTATTGAAAATATTCCTAGTATATGAATACAAAACTAATTTTTTTATTTTCTATTTCTCCATTAGTTTAATAATCTAATAAGCCTAATGTCTTTTGAAAACTAACACATTATCTCAAGTCACAGAGCTAACTAAGACTCAAGTTTTCAAATGTTGTTTCTCCATATTAAAAAGAAAAACAAGGCTTAGTGAAAAACAACTGTATTTGAATGATAATTTATAACTGAAAAAAGTTGCAAGATAAGTACCATTTACTGTATCATTCACTGACAAGAAATGAAATGACACACGTGTACAATGTATTGTATCTTCTTGGAATACTGACTTCACTAATAAAATAAGATCAGAACAAATGTATTCTTACGATATACTATAACATTTATGATAAAAGGTTAAAGTATAGTTATAATTGTTAAAAGTAAACTATGTGCAAGTTGCTATTCTTAAATGTGAAACATTAAAAGAATGCCGTAATGCACTGAATATAATTGTTTACATGTTTGTCACCATGACTATTAAAAGTACAAGTGACAGAATAGACAATTAAATTATTAGATGTATTTGTTGCAATTAATGTTTGTTTTGTTTAATAAAAAAAAGATTTTGTATGAAATAAAATTTCATATACAAGTTTCATATAAGTATAAAATGTTAAAAAAAATAGAAGACCAAATTAACCTCATATTATGACATTGTTTGAACAATTTAAAGTATACATGCTGGATTAAAAAAGAATGTAAAACGTAAATTACCAGAAAGAAAATATCAATTTTGCTTTTTCTTTTTTAATCAGCATGAATACTCAATTTCATCATATCATGAAATAATCTTACTGCTGACAAAAGGTTTGTACACTGTACATTTATATATCAAACTAAACCAGAGGTTGAAATATGCACTAACTAGTCATTAGATTAAAGCAAAGTTATGGCAAAGTAATACAAAAACTTATTTACTGCACTTCTATAACAGTTGGTTTTAAGATGTAATTTACCACCTAAACTGTTGGTAAACACAGTTAAGCAGCTAATACAAATAAACTGTTGACATGACTAAATAGTTAAAGTCAATATATCACATTTTAGTTTACAAAATACTACTGGACAATAATTAGCTGTCTGATGGGAAGCGAAATATGATGATGTGACCAAAAAAATTTGTCATCTGTCATTATGTTCAGGAACAATAACAGGCATTTCCAATATACATTTTAAAGTTTGACTGAAAAACCTAAACATACATTTTATAGGTTTAGAAACCAGATACAAATAGTATTAACTTCTGATCGGAGCAAGCTACCTTAAAATATCACAATTAAATCAACTCAGTAATGAGTATACCTAATTAGATATACTATATCTTCTTGAAGTAGTGACTTCAAATTCAATAATAATAAAAAAGAACCAGAACCAATATAATCTTATGAGATACTAAAACATTTATATAAAAGTTCTAGTAGAGTTGATTATTTTTCAAGGCAAACTGTTTGTATAAGTACCTATTAACAAAAGTAAAATATTAGGAGAATGTAGTGAATACAATTATTTGCATGTTTTTCATCGAACTTGTGATGATTAGAATGAAAGAAGATAATATAAACTGTTAAAACTATATATTAAATACATTTCTTGAATTAAAATGATTAACATAGTTTTTTCTTCCTTTGACAAACAATGTCTTAAGTTTTATATCAATTACAAATTGGTATGGATATCAATTGATATTAGAAATAATTCCTTCCCATTATGGTATCATTCTGTCACTTTTTTATTATTATTAATCATGCTATAATAAATACACTTTCTTAATCTATCTTGTTACTCACTATTCTAAGTCTAAAACTGATTCATTACAGTGCATCAAAGGTAACACTGCTTGTACAACTATACATGTTAATAATAAAACTAAACAAAAAATTAGTGCATGTATCATAAGAATAATGCAAACTCACTAGCTATAAAAAATATTTTAAAATCTTCATCTTTTCTTATTCAAAAGCAAGTCATAAAATGTAAGAATCATCAAACTTACTTTGATAAGTTTGATTGTTTGAAAAATCACATTAAAAAAACATGCATTATGATAACAGAAATAACAGATCTAATTAAAGACATAAGTGATGTGGAACGAGCAAGTAGATTTAATAAGCAGTTGATAGGCTAGCAAATAAAAACAAATTCTGCCTCAACTACTCTCTATAGTTTGTATTAATATATTAACAGCATCACCAAATAACTTGTGGTTTTAAGTTTTGATAGAGTATTTAAACATTTTTCTCAAACTACAGCAATTTCAACTCGCAAGCTCAAGAAACAATCAATCAAAACTTTAAAAATGTACATGAAATTGAAGGTTTTTCTGCAATTAAGATAATTTTGAATGTGCTTAGAAAGTGTATTAACAGTTGTAACAGCCACTCCTACCACATCCAGTTGGAAGTTAATGAGGCAGTGATCAACATTATTCAGTATTGAAAGAAATGAGTAGGGAATATGCTAAATAAAATGACTGATGTTTTTAACTCTGAATGCACAACTATATATAACATATAGAGAGAGGCACTTTCGGCAGCAAATTATATTATAATCGGGGACTGAATCCACACAATGACATTGAATAATCATATAGTTTCACATATAAATGAATAATAGCAACCAAACTTGGTATGTATTAATGTACAACTGAATTAAAATCTGAAAAAGTACTTCTGAATGGTGGTATAATCGGAATGTTTTTTAAAAAAAACTAACATAAGCTTTTAAGTAATTACATTCCAGGTTCAAATCCAGATAAAAATTATCACTAGAAATTGAAATCTTGTTGACACTACATATGATTAATGTTAGTGATAAACAACCAACAAATTTGTGATAAAACAAATCTACACAAAATAATCTGGAATGTGAACTGTAAGTAAAGAAATGCATTCAAGACTTCTCACTAATGCCATAGTGTGGTTAGTTAAAATAATTAACTTATCCATGTTTTGCAAAAAGCAATGGCCTTTCAGAAAACACACATAAGCCTAATGAATATCAAAAATAAACAATTTTATTATTTTTATTGTTACTATAAAAAACTATTGTGTTATTGCTACTAAACTTATAAACTCACCTTAATTTCTTTAGCTGACAAATAGTTGTTATATGTTTGTGCAGCTTTGGTACATCATACAAAATAAGTGATATTAGGTTCTCAAGTGTTTTAAGGCAGCTCAAGTCTTTGAGAGGAGAACAAGATGAAAGATCCAAATGTACCAGCATCTTTAAAGGCTTTAAAAGAACCGAGAAAAAATCATAATGTGTTGGAACTTCAACTTCAAGGCCTTTAAAAATTAATTTTCTCAAGTTTGGAGTTTTAAGTATAAACATTTCAGTTTTTTCAGGTTCTTCTCCCATAAATAATTCAAAAAATAACATTTTATGCTGAAATATTTGCACAGTTGTCCCGATACATAATGACAGTATATTTGAACCAGCACTATTTATCAGTTCTAATGACCTTTCTGTCAGATTAAAGCAGTTTGAAATGCCTAGTTCATCTATATCATGTCTGAGAACAGTTTCTAATCCATCATCAGTAATATTAGAATTATACAAGTCTACTTTTTTCAATCTTGTTTTTACAGGATCATTAAAAACACATAAAAAAGTATCATCAACTGTACGATGCATTCTTTCTTGATATATTTGTAACATCCTTTCACATATTCCCAGCTGAAGAGAGATTCCTTCTCGCAGACTAGATGTTTGTTGTTCACTGTCTTTATCTGTGTTTATGTTGCATATGATGTAGTCATTTTCTAAACAATATTTGATACAAATGTCAAGCAGAGAATCTGGGGAGTAAGGTTCCCACATAGACTGCACTTTTAGAAATGCTGACATTTTCATTGCAAGTACTTCTGTTAAAGATTACTACTATTTTTTAATTAAGTACAGGCAGCAAGTTCTTACAATGAAGTAGGAAACACTTCACTTCTTAAAATCTAAACTCCAAAGATGTTTCATCTGTACTGTCACATTGACCTAGAAAACACATTAGGTAAAACTGATGAATAAGCTAGTTAAAATTAAATTAATTCACTTTTATATTTCTATTAAAATATATAAGAGTTTATAGTACTGATGATATTCTAAACATATAACCCATACTTAATGTTATACATTTACAAAAACTGAAATTGTAATATAGGTTTAAGTAATAATCTTAGAAATTTCAACTTCACATTTCTCAAATACAATATTAGCAATTCCCAACACTTCATTTATACCAGAAAATTAACATATCATAAAAATGACACAGTTAAAATCACAGATGTAAATAAGCCAGAAAACACAGCAATGACTGCAATATATCACTAGCAATTTAATTTAATCAGAAGCTAATTGAAGAATTTGTTTTGAAGTTTTACCAAAATATAACTGTTCCATTACAAAAAAAATCACAAAGCTAAAACACTGAAAGAGCTGTATATTTATCATTCATTCAAAACTAAACAGAGTGCAATAATACTATTATTCAAAACTACTGACTTAAGATCAATACTATTATCATGCAGTTTGTGCATGTAAAAAAACTGGTTACATGAGCTTGTGTTAATGTACTGACTGATTGTAATTACAAATTTGCATGAACAGTGACAATATCTATTCATATCAACAAGTTTGGAATTAAGGCATGTGTTTGAATCTACACTGTGTTTAAGTTAAATAGCATCACTTTAAATTTATTATGTCCACATTTTCAAATGACAGATTTTTTAGCAGTTTTTCTTCGTGACTACTTTACAAAAGTAAGTGCAGTATAAAAATTGAAGTACAAATATGTACAAGTTGTTAATAAGCTTTACACCCATTTTTTTGCACAAAACAATCAAGTGATAAACCACTGAACTGTGCCACAATATTCTGCTGTCAATTTTATCATACAATATTTTACATTATCATCTTTTTAATTATTAATTAGTCATACTTACAGTCTACCACTTTTACAAAAGATTGTCAAATAAACTTCCATAAGTTACAAATACATACCAACTACTTTCATAACCTAACATTCTAAGTTCTAACTTAAGACTTACCTGTTACATTTATATCAACAGAATAATAATGGGCACTGGGTCAGCTTTTAATAGTTTATCATTATTTATGATATTCCTTCAATCTTAGGAAAGTTACTAATAATTCTCGTAATTAGTATTACTATTAGTATTGGTAGTACTAACTACAGTGTTACTACTACTAGTGTTAGTAATTGAATTTGAACTTCAACTATCAATGCGCCATATGTTACTATACGTGTCTTATAACTGATTTTGCAATTTAAAGGTAGTTTCTCAAACTTATCTCGAAACACCTCTACCAGTGTACCAGTACTGACAACATAGATATCATTAGCTATTTCAATCTTTCTCAAATTGCATTTCTTTTTCTTCGTTGTTATTTCCGCTAGGGGATTAATTAATTGTTTGTGGTGCCGCTATATTTATTCAAATAAATAATTACAAATATCACAAAAACAAACCAAAATAATACCTATTTAATTTAAACTTTGCTGAAAGATAAGAGTCAAATAAATCAAAATATACATTTCCATTTCTTTCACTTATAACTTCCACAAAACTAAAAACGGGTGGGTCACTTTGAGATCGGGTATACAGTATATTTTTTCCAATCTATGTTTGTTTGTTTGTTTGT
>NW_013667612.1:221560-224486 GCF_000517525.1 Limulus polyphemus
CGCTTTAAGCTGTAAGTGAATCATAAACAATACAGTCAATTCCTAAGCATGGATGGTGGATGGAAAGGTGCTGCTAACTGTCTACTTTCCACTGATCATTAGTTCAAAAAATTATAATTATTGACATTTTTCTACCCTAGATAATGATGTTTCTTAAGTATTGAAATTTCTGCTGTTTTTATTATTATCATTATTATTCAGTTAATTGCTTGGTGATATTTCATCTCTTTTCAATAGATATCTAATTAAATATATTTTTACTTTCATTTTCTGGCTAAATATATTTCTTTAATATAATTTTATTTTACAAATAACCAGCACTTTAAATTTATTACCTCATTATAGTCCCCCAGTGGCTCAGCGGTATGTCTGCGGACTTACAACTCTAAAAACTGGGTTTCGAAACTCACGGTTGATAGAGCACAAATAGCTCATTGTGAAGCTTTGTACTTAACTACATACAAACACATTTTCAATATGATGTTGCAATCTGGAGGTAATTTTCCATACTCTTAGTGCTATATTTATACCATAAAACGTCCCCTGATGGGTCAGTGGTCAGGTTCACTTCGGACCTTTTTCTTCAACATAGTATATATATTTATTCAAGAAATCGTTAAATACTTGAACATTGATTTTACTTCCCTAATTCAGGGCCATGAATAGATTGCTATACCATTTAGTGCTATTCTACTATTTTTCTTAATTTGGTTTTATATACTCGCAAACAGTTCCATAGCAAAACGTTTACGGACTTACAACGTTAAAATACAGAGATCAATTCCCCACGGTTGACACAGAAAATAGCTCGGTATGACTTTGCTCTAAAACAAACAAAATATTCAAAATAATTATCATAAAAGTAGAAGTATAGTGAATAAGGTGTGATTAGTTTAAAACGAGCAGATTTCATATGTAACTTTCTTTTCTTTTAGGTAAAACGTAGCAAAGTATATGTAAACTGTCGCGGGTTCGAATCTCCATCCCACCAAACACGCTCGCCCTTTCGGCAGTGGTGGCGTTATAATGTGACGGTCAATCCCACTATTCGTTGGTAAAAGAGTAACCCAAGAGCTGGCGGTGGGTGGTGATGACTAGTTGCCTTCCTTCTAGTCTTACACTGCTAAATTAGGGACGGCTAGCGCAGATAGCCCTAGTGTAGGTTTGCGCGAAATTCAAACCAAACCAAGTACAGAAAAATGAATAAAAATATAAAAATATGATTTTTTTGTCGTTGTTGTTTTCGCACCCTTCAATTTTTGAACTTGAGTTGGTAGTGTATAGATCACACATATTCAACAAGAAAAATGTAATTTTTATTTTACTGTTTATATATATATGTATATATACATATTCAAACACATACTTAATTTTTACACTTGTCATTTACATATAATCTTAAAGCATGCCACCACTGTTCTTTGGGCATAGACTTACAGCGACGTAAGAGAAATTTCTCTTAGTACGTGTTTACGTATTGACTGGGCACTTTATCATAATTCCTACCTAATATCAGCTTTGACTACCTTTCACTGCGATAATAGTTTGGTCTCAGGGTGATATAGTTTCCTTGTGATGCTGGAAGATGTATTGTCCGTTTTTAGCTCATAGATTAAAGAATGCGGTCTGTAATTGATATTTAATTGAAATGTGGTCTGATGATTGTTTTGGAAAGGAAAATGCTTGAAGCCATTGTTATGTTTAGCGAATAATGATGGATTACTGCAATATCTTTTGGAAAAGTTCTTGTCCATCAGAATGGACATGATCGACAATATTCAGGAACACTGGATGTTATTCGCTCTTCTAAAAGAAACAAAGGACCTAACATCTGCCACCATCTCAAACGACGTATATTGTCGAAACAACAAAATCAGGGTCACAGTCTTCGTGTACTTTTCTGTATATTTGTATTCTACTGTCAGTGTAAAAATGTTAATGTGACTTATTACATCATATCACAGGTTTACCGATATTCCTTTACTGTCCACAATTTACAATCTAAGCATCACCTAAGTCATGATTTCCTGTTTGTATTTGAAAAGAGCAGTTTTCAGACTGTTAGTGGTTGGTATGTGAAAATTTATGTAATGTCTTTTGTGTAGATGGTTGGGGACAGTCGAATCCAGATTACTGTTTAAACGCAATTGATTAATTGGAGCACATTGCTTTATCAGCCTATCTGACAGTTTTTCTCTCATTCTGTTAACAGATATTGTGATCACAATTTTTCCAATTGGCAGATATGTTTCCTTTCGATTGCTAGTGTTAAATAGAACCTCATGGCAATGTCTTTGAACAGATGGCCAAAGAAACAGTTTTTGAAAATGATGCTCCTGTTAGATTAGCATCTGCTGTCAAATCTCTCTTTGAATATCAGAGATTCTTAGGCTTACTTATTATTTTGCAAACTAATTATGATATAACTACATGTCTGCATTTATATAATATAACTTATCACCTGACACTTCTTATGCTCAGCCCATTGTACGCATGAAGAAAATGAAGTTTTATAAATGTTTGAGCGTGTTCTAAGTAAAGAGGCCAATTAGTACATATATCTCGGCTAGAAATTTAATATGTAATTGAATTTTTTAAAGTTATAAACTACTACGCAGTTCTGTTTTAATACTATAAGTAGTTTTATCAAGTACAACTGTAAAGTTCACTTGCCCAATAAATATGAAACATAATACTTTCAGTTAAAAACAAATAAAATTGCTATACCGATTAAATTTGATTTATTGATAGTCCCAGCATGGTGATAACTCATGGTAACTTGAGTTTCGAGAAGAATACTTCAGGGTCTCTACCTGAAAACATTTACAATTCATGAACGTACATATCACTTAAAAATGAATAAGGAAGGGGAAACACTGTAATATTGTTACTACAAAAGAACATTTATATACATGGACATTTAAGA